>NC_049982.1:52460-239799 GCF_000003815.2 Branchiostoma floridae
AGGCCCCAGGTTTCCCATAGAAAACTCCCTTTTCACAGGGGACCAGATTTTCCGGGAAAATTTTGCCAAACGAGAGATTTTCCCCCTGAGAGTGAGGTTTTCGAATAAGGGCTCCAAGGAGGGGATGGAACTTTCCTTTCTGGAGGTAAGGATTATAACGGAATAATGTCCCAAGGCCCCTGTTCATAGTAGTTTTTTTTTACACAACCAGTTAAACTTCCCCGCGGATGTTTCGATATTTTTCAGGCATTTTCTTTTGTCAGAGTTTTAAAAAATTTAACGGGAGTCCTGTTTTTCGGTGCTACATGTAGCGGAATATGTGGGGGGGGCTTTTAGGGGGGGAACACTTTCCCAAACAGGGTTTAAAGTTTGTAAACCCCCTTTTCCCTTCCCCCCCCCCCCCCCCCCCCCACACACACACACATGACAGCTCATAACTGGTATTGACAAACCCTTATCCGGACTGCTTCTTTGGGTCATTTTGAAGAATCAGAGGAAGTATCAAAAGCTTGTTGTGGTAATTTCTGTACTCAACGTAAAACAATAAGGTGTAAAACCTTTATAAAACAGACTATCTTCCTCCAATCCTCAGACCCATTTGAGCACCTGCAACTTTGCATTTGTGGAATGTCCGCTCGAGTGCGGCGACACCTTCTGGAGAAAAGACATCCCCGACCACCTCAAGAACGACTGTCCAAGACGTCTGGTCAAGTGTCTACACTGCTTCAAGGAGATACCGTTTGATCATCAGGAGGTAGGGATCGTATTGAGTTTTTTTATTGGGGAAAAGCAAAATGAATCTTTGCATATTAGCAATGAAAAATGTGAAAATATCAAATTGAATGTCGACTCTGAACCATTGTTTAGCCATGTTACATGAACATTATGCAGTTGTCTAGTTACATTACACACATTATCATAAATTCCTTACAATCTGAATCATCTTCGTCTTTCCAGATCCACCTAGAAGAATGTCCCACTGTTGTGCGCCCCTGTGAGTTTTGCCAACAAGAGCTAACAAATGAACAGGTGGGTTTGAGTTATTACATGCAGCATTGAGGACTTACTAGGCTTAGGCTATGTGCTGGTAAATAATATTTTCACATGAATGAAGCATGATTTCTCCATTCACATAAAGATTTGTTGTTCTTTTTTTACTAAATTAAATAATTATATGATCATATAGAATATGGCTAGATTGGCATTTTGAAACCATTTCAAACATCAAAGTGTGTTAACAAGGCAGTTTCTTTACAGATGAAGCGTCACATTGCGAATGAATGTCCCAGAGCCCTGGTGCTGTGTATGTTTAGTACAGTAGGCTGCAATGTTGAGAAGGTGAGTTCCAATCAGTACACATTTTTGAAAGGCTGAGGAAGTCTGCACTACAAATCACCAGGTTGAAGGTCGGGCAAACCTTTGTCTCGTATCAGCCATACAGTGGTTTACATCATTTACCCGGATAGGAGAACTGGTGCCTCTAGTTTCTGCCTCAAAAGGGTATGTAACCCTGTAAAGGGTGGTATAACCCAGACCCCTACTAGTACCTACCTACATGTAAGTCTTCATGCCTTTCATTGTCAATGGAGAGGCCATGCTTTTGTTTCTAAGCTATTGAAGGTAATGCCACTGTTTTGGAAGATGGTAAACTGAAAGTTTTCAATAAAATTTGCTACTAGCGTGCGTGGTCCAGTGGTTAGCGACTCTGCCTTTAGACCAAGAGGTTGGGAGTTTGAACCCCAGCTGTTGTCATAATCACCTGACAAACATGCTAATGGAAACGGCTGTTGTCATTAGGTTGGGACCTTAAGTCACGGGTCCACTGTACTTGTGGAAAACAGCTAGGGGATTTTCCTTGATATAATAAAGCTGTAAACGACATAGATCTATAGGTACCATCTTTTCTGTCACAACCAGTGGAAGATGAGCTCATTAATGAGCCAAACTCAAATGAGATCCCTAACTTGTCACTTGTAAAGATGAGGGTCTATATACTTATCTTGACTTTCTTTCCTCCTTACAGATGGAAAGACGTAACCTCGCCGAACATTTACAAGAATTCACGCAGGTCCATCTAAGACTTCTTCTAAACGGTCTACAGACTCTTAAAGATGCTCAGATCCATCGTGCAGGTAACCATTCCGATCCGCACTCTCTTCCCGCGAGAATGACAGAGGTTCCGTACGACCCCAGACGTCATCTTCCGCTGTTGCACGAGCAGCAGACACTCTTCCTTCCCCCTGGACAGGCTGCAGTCACCACTCAGGGTTCGCACGGGCCATTTGGCTCAGAGGTGCCTCATGCCGTAGATCAGCATAGCGGTGGTGACGGCATCACAAGACTTAGCCACAGCATGCAGCAAATGGTCATGTCTCCTGGGCCCTTCCAGCCCAGGCTAGGCGAGACCACCTGGACATCTACTGAGGAGCGCGAGCATTACGCAGAACAGGTCATTCCCGTGACTCGTGTTAGTCCGTATCCGGCTGTGACGAGTCCATATACGGCAGCCGCTGCCTTGGGTGCGCACGCGTACGCACACATGGAGGGCAGCAGCGGCTACAGGACAGACGGCTCGTCTGTAAGCTCCCCTTCGCGAGACAGCGGCGCTCCTTCTCAAGACAGTGGCGCTCCGAGGTCTGAAGACGGTTCCATGGCAGATGCACGAGCGCTTCGAACAAAGGTACACACCCAGGAGACCAGAATCGTTGAGCAGCAGCACTACATCAGAGAGCTGGAGCTGAAGCTTGGGTCCCTCCAGGAGAAATACTTCGAACTGGAAGAGAAGACAAAAGAAAAGATGTGCAACGGCACATATATCTGGAGGATAAAAGAGTACTCGAAATTGCGACAACAGGCAATTAACGGAGAGGCAACTGTGAGACACAGTTTAGGTTTTTATACAAGTTACTATGGATATAAGTTGTGCGTGAGAGTGAACCTTAACGGTGTGGATTCCGCACACGGTACACACATTTCTCTTTTCATTCATTTTATGATGGGTGACAATGACGACATATTGGAATGGCCGTTCCAAGGAAAAATCACCCTATCAATCCTAGACCAGAACAGTAATCCTAACCAGCAAGCCAAACACATCACAGAGACACTTGTAGCAAAGCCGAGCTACGCGGCGTTTCAACGTCCGACGACGCTACGGAACCACAAGGGTTTCGGTTACATGGAATTTGCCCTCCTTCGCAGTTTAGAGAGTGGTCAGTACATAAAGAACGACACCCTTATCATCAGATGTACGGTACAGCCTCAATAGTGATGCAGAATAACATGTCGTGCTTTAGGTTTCACTACATCGCATGGAAAGGTCAAAGTTCAAAGGTCACCGGTAACTAACGAAAATGAGAAAGTAATGGGGTATGTCGAATTTGTCACACAGGTGCCTGAAAACCTTAGATGTGTCTGTTCCATTGTGAACCAACTTCAAGACTGGTGAAGTAATTACTCTGAAAATGCTTGAAAAAGGGACCCGACAAAAAACAGAAAGAGAGAGAACTACCTGTCAAAGTTACAAATGAATAAAGAAAGATCTTCATGCGTTTCGTTGTAGATGAAAAACATGTTCGGTTTCACAAGGACAGCTTACTGAAGTGTCGAGTGAGGTGACGGCATCACAAGACTCAGCCACAGCATGCAGCATGTATATGGTCATGTCTGCTGGGCAGTTCCAGCCTAGGCTAGGCGAGACCACTTGGACATCCTGTGTGGAGCGCGAACACGAGCATTATGTGAAAACGATCATTCCCGTAACATGTGCAAGTCAAAACCCTGCTGTGATGTGTCCATACATGGCAGCCGTTGCCTTGGGTGCGAATGCGTACGCACACATGGAGGGCAGCAGTTGCTACAGGACAGACGCCTCGTCTTTGAGCTCTCCTTCGTGAGTTATGGACAGCAACACTCCGAGATCTGAAGATGGTATTGACTCAGAAGATGCTTGAGAAAGGGACTAGATAAAAAATCCAGAAAGATAAGGAACCACCAGACAAAGTTACGGTAGAGAAAGGACTTTGCAAAGTTGATGCTTTTCCGTGTACATGAAAAGCATGGTCAGTTTCACAAGTCAATCTCAAATGACAGCTCACTGAAGTGTCATTTGAGGTGTCTGCCATGGGCAAACTTACAAGGAACACGCCAGAGGGGCAAGAGGATCTGAAGTTTGCACAACACAAAAGATTCTGAATGTCAAGATTAAAGAATATCTTGTAGGTGGATGCCATGCGTAACCAGGGCAGAAATGGTTGTTGAACGAACTGAAACTTGATAAGGACTAACAGAGACTGACATTTTATTTAAGCAAAATAATTATTATGCTTAAAATATCTACTGCCAGGATTAATCATTAGCTGCCCCTGTTGGATGTGCAACAACGCCATCTAGCAGAATCATGTGGAAGTGTAGGGCATTTGCATCTTTAAAATAGTATTATGCTCTTCTTGAATATTGATACATTTTTGTGCCATGCAAATCTCACGTTCGAAAGGTCGTACACAATCAATGTCATGATATCATTTTGATGTTCAACATTCACATACAATGACTTTTGTTTTTCTTTTCCCGTTATCTTTAAGAGAAGTAAATTATGTTCTGTCAAAATATTTGTATACTGTTGAAATACGTTGTTATGAAATTGGTTGTTGGGGGCAATTTTTTTTATTATACCAAGGAGGTTTAAAATAACCTCCTTGATTATACACTGTGACTTATACTGTAGTAGTGCCACCTGACGGAAAAGTGTTGAACTGCAGATGCTCAAGTCGGTTGACTTGTGGTTTACTGTGTTTTCGATCAATTTCAAATTTTGCAAGCTATAACCCTGAAGTGGACAAGAAATCTGGTTATGATGTGTCCAAAAATAAGAATTTTTTCTAGTGGTTTTCTTGCCTCAAGCAGTTAATTGCAAAAGGCAAATGACATTGTGTTGTGAGGCATGGTGAATCTATGTATGCATGTAGAATGGTTGACAGATAATTCAAAGTGATAAAGACAAATTTCACTTAATGTTGATAGGAGGGAGATAACAAAATATCCTGCTCCTCAGACTTTAACCATAGAATCTTAACAATCTTCCAGTTAAATAACAACTAATATAAAACCCCAAAGCTGTAAGAAAATCGATAGATATGTACATCAGGTCTGTATTTTGATCGCTTCGTTTTTGTTCATTTTTTATCGTTGCAAGGAAGAAAACATATAAAGTATAATATGTAAAACGTTCTAATATATGATATACAAACATGTATAAGAGTAACTGACGTCAGTCTGTGCTCACCGGGAGTTAACTGTAGAGGTATTCAATTAGGATACGATTGGACGTTGTTACATGTAGGTCATTGTACATATTTCCAAAAGTGTGCGTTCTGTGATTAAGAATTGAGCTTTATATATAAATGTTGAAATCGGACGTTACAACAGTACACATGATATGTATTCTAATGATTAAGATTATGTGCGATAATTGAGTGAAATAAACCTCTTTCAATTATCATGTTAAAATTTGTCAAATTTTTAAGTAAAACGCCATGCGATGTTGTCGTCCCTGAGTAATACCCCCTTTCCACTAGAACGACGCTCTCTCTGCGACCTCAAATTTGACATATCGCTCAACGAATTGTACGGAAAAGAAACGAATCTTTTTACACGTTGTGTTTTGTTGACTTCTCGGTCACACTTTTACATGCTGTATTATGTACCCCGTGTGAAAGCGAAGGATACAGATATCCTATTTTGGTGGCAGTGAGAGCGCAACGCGATTGCCGTCTGGTGTGACGGGGCCTTGAGTTAAGTGACAACCGTAAACGTTGATTTTCGCTTTTCAGGCGTTTTCGTGGAAAATAAAAATAAAAAAGGCGCCTTAGAATAGGCATTGGCATGAGAAGTGTTTTGGGGCCAAAGAAATTTTTTATTGCATAGAGGAAATTCGCACCAATGCTTTCCGAACCATACATGTATATACGACATGAGGTATTGAAACAGGAAGTCGCCTTTCTCGCCCTCAAGGAATTACCAAGCTGACACAAATCTGAGTGTCGTTGGGAGGAAAGAAGATGACAACCGATGTGCGGCCGATTAAACTATTAGCCTCTGGTGTATTTCATGTCGACCACCTGCAGCATGATCATTATAGATTTCTTGCATGCAACACCCTTCTCTGTTAACAGTCTCGTCAAATGATGTGCTGTCTCTTCATTTCCAGAATTTAAAGTATCTTGCCAAATAGCTATTACTGAAGGCATCTATTTGAGTGCCATGCATGTTTTCCTTCTGCTTTGGCAAATCCTTTTTTACACCCTCTCTTCAGATTTAGAGAGATGCCATTGATAACAAAACGCAAGTCTCATATGTTTCCTCAGACTACTAGACAGACACAGCTACTAGAATTAGACTTGTACAGCCCTTGATTTTATAATTGGAATGTGATACAAGATATTTAAGTGTGATTTAAAAGACAAAGTAACATACAAAACGTGAAAATTCATTCTGTGTCTGAAATCTGTTGGCCGATCTGTGAAATCTTAAGTTGCAGCAGGGTCTCAGCTTCTAGTGGAATGATGGCGTGATAGCTTTGATATACAAAATGCACGTCTGTTGCATAAAAAATAGAACTTGCCGGAATCACAGCGTGTATTGATTTCCGCGATTCCTTATCATCTGTAGCAGACTTGTACGAAGCCGGAAGGCTTAAATTGTGAACAGAGAGGTCCTCCAATCCTCGCCCTGTTTAATAGGATCCTGTTAAGATTATATCCGCATATTGATCTCTTTCTTCACGTTGTGCATATTAATAGATGTACATGTACACATGTTAAGGTCAAGGTCCCTATCAATGGCAAGGTAGTCTAGTGGCTATACCCCCTTTCCACTGGGACGGCGCTCTCGCCGCGCTCTCTCTACGACCTAAAATTTGACAGATTGTTCAACCAATTGTATAGAAAAGAAACAATTTTTTTTACACTCTGTGGGTTTTGTTGTCCCCTTTGTTGTCACACTTTTACATGCTGTATGATATACTCAGTATGAAATCAAAGGTTGCACATATCATATTTAGGTCGCAGTAAGAGCGCATCACGATCGTCGTCTAGTGGAAAGGGGGCCTGATAGGATTGTTGACAAAGGCTAAGGTGTCAGTACCAATTGCACCGGTGCCCGTCAGGCATGTGGCCCAGGCCGGGCTCCGAAGCCACAAAATTATCCCGGTGGTACCCTTCGGTGTTCCCCACGGGTAGGTCACGGCGTCTATTTGTTACCGGGTCCCGGGTTCATTTTAAATCCGACCTAAAGTCAACCTGGTACATGGTGCCCAACTGGACTAAAAAATACCCCTGGAACCGCCAGGTGTTCTATGGGGCCACGCTCGAAGTGCCAAAAAAAAGCAAAAAAAATCAGCATCACATGTACAACACAATTGAATATTCAGGGAGTCTTATTGTCAACTTTATGTTGTAAATGGGCATTTTTGATAAAAATGTGACTTATTTCAGTATTTGAAGGTATACTACGTTTTCAATTTTTTTTTCTGGAATGAACGCCTGATGGGAATCCCGCCATTTGGCATCCGTTTCGAATTTCTCTTCTTTATGAAAGTGAAAGCCATAACGCATTAGGGACCAAGATGAGGAAGTACGAGAACCGAAACACTTCTCATTAATATGTAACTTAATTCTGAATCAGTACTTCATACCTTTGCCCAAGGTTGGGCGCTCGATGCCGTTTGTAAATAGCATGAATCAAGAAGTCGTTCACATAGATGGGTATTAATGATTTTTAGTATGTGGGTTGACCATGGTAAAGGATAATTTTTAATAAAGACCTCCTAACGACTTCCTATGAAACTGCGGGGAAATTTCCGAGTTTTAAGAATCTTTTTGTGCCTCTGTAGGAAAGGAAGTGCTTAGATTTCCGAATTTGTTATGTAATTTAGCGTCCCTGTCGTGTTTATTGAAAACTACTGCTTTCGATCTTACGTTCACCCACGTATTCCTGTTACATCAGTTAACCATGGTTGTATAGTTGTCCCCTGGCGTAACTGCTCCGGCTGTTTTTTTGGCGTATTGGTAGGCATTTTTATCGGACTTTCTATTTGTACTGTTTTCTTTATGTCTTCCATAAACAATACAGTCCAACATCGAAACCCCGAGAAAAGCACATAAAAAACAGTCGAAGCATAGCTTGGAGAGTATTGTAAACCACCGTCCTGCTGTATTTTATTCTACCGAATTTCACCCAGCTGTAACACAACAGTTTGTGGGAAATTGAGTTAGTGATTCGACAAATAAATCCTGTTATAGCCGTGCTATGACTATTCGAAATGAGGTACACGTAGTCAAACTAGTAGCCAGTTCCCCTTTTGCGACTGGATATTTTTTCTCGCTAATAAACTAGAGGCAAACACTTCAATCAAGGAAGGTATTTTGACTGAAAGGTCACCGCCTGTAGCAGCAAACTGGCAACGATGTGAAGCGTTTACCCGAAGGCGTGGTAGTTGACATGTTGAGGTCGTAACATCCTGTGTAAGTTTGTTCAATGTCACATCCTCCTTCCTTCGAGGTTATGTCAACACCGCGTTCTTTCGGGGACGGCAGATGAAGTCAAGAAGCTACTGTCTGTGGTGTCTTGGAGTAAAGCTGTGTTGGGTGGATGGGACAGAAAGGGCATGTCAAAGAGGCTAGATGATTTGACCACTATGGGATCGAACAGTAAGATGCTTTAACATGGAGTCTGCCAAATGCTGATAAAGTTCTTAGCTTGGTAGCTTGATAACGAAGCCATGAAGTTATTGTAATGTTGACGAAAAACTGTGCCGGTTTGGAAGTAGGGAGGTCAATTAAAGGAAGAGGCCGGAGAGGAGGTTAAATCAACAACACTCTGCCCAGGCGCCAGGCTGTACCGATTGCTAACGAAGCCAAGAACTTACTTTGATGTCTTGGAGGCTGTGCTGGTCGAATTGGCAAGAGAAGAAGTCGAAGGAAGAGGTCGTAGGGGTTAATGGTTTGTTAGGAATAACATTGATTTTGTATCAAAGACAAACCACATAATGATCAACGGTTAGCCGAAAGTCGACTGGCATACCGCGACCGCACGTTACCGTCCGTCCTTAGGCCATGTTGGTTACATGGATGACGTGCCCTGGAAGCCCCAACACTGATACGAGCATGCGAATAAAAAAGTTTTGGCTAAAATATAAAATGTTGGCTTCATTATGAAATAACAGTGGTCAGTATAGTTGAACAAATGACGAAACACATAGTCATGGAGTTTGGCGTATCAATGAAAATATTCTTTGAAATTCAATTCATTTTTATTCTTTCACATTGACATCTTTGTCTTTAAAACTGGCTTCCGTCTTCCGATGTCTGTTTGCAGCTTACGGCATATATTTTCTCATTTTGCAGATGCTTTATACGATTGGTTGAAAACTTTTGGAAATAGACGATAATTGATGCGCGCGGGAATGTTATCCATACAATCAAATCAACATGGCCTTAGAGGTGTCACAAATGGCACAAACACACTAGTGCTGAATCTGCCTAACATCTTACAGTAATTATAAATTATTCAGAATGTTCAGACTACGGGATCTCCTGTTGATAAATGAGAAGATAAATACCATGAATTGATCTCACAATTCTTTAATGGGTTCGTTCAATACAAAGCCTTATAATCACTTCTACGCAATGAACTAAGTATGGATGGTGGAAATTATCGTGCTATGAGATATCGGTGAACGTTGTTTTTGAAAGCTTGAAGATTGTGTACAGGAGGGAACAGTTGTCATTGAGAGAGTTCCATAGAGCTGAAGAAAGAATCTGTTGCTATGTCGATATGTTTGATAGTTCCACTGGCAACTATGCCTAAAATCTTACACTGACGCGGAACTGGCTTAATTCTCATGGCATATTTGGGCCCTAACGTGACGATAAGGAGAGAGATTAAAAACAGACCTCAATCGTTGTGTTGTGTTTTTGTTTGTTTGCTTGAACCATAAAAGCTCAAATCGACCTGCAGGCCGCTTTTGCATTGAGGTCATGAGGGATGCGGCAAGTGTCAGATAACGTATATAACAGAGATACAGTTTACGTCATTAAGAGTCTTATAAGTCTATATTCACAATTATACATACATGATACAAAATACACAATAGCGAGAGGCATTGTACATTATACGCTCGTCGAAAATGCTTTTTGAAGGGGAGAGGACGAAATAGGCCATCTGCAACATTGCCCTTCAACCTAATCTTCAAGCAGATCCTACGGTAGCATAAGATAGCTGGCAAAGGAGTGAAGCCGCCCTAGGAGATTGTTCGGCTATCTCCACACACTCTGGCTGGCTTCACTCCTTTGCCGACTTTTGATACCATCTGATGCTAATGTAGGATCTGCTTGGAGATAACTTTCAACCGTCAATCAACGGGGCAGGTACAAACTTCCAGTGACCTTTGACCTACTATTGGAGCCAGGTGCTCTGTATGAGACTTGTTCTTGAAATGTGAAACAGTGCTGTCGCCAGTCTTTTCGACTTTGAATCCTTTTAAGTTTTATGTTTTATGAGATGCACCACAACATGTACATTTATCAATGCTTTATGCGTTCTATTCAACCTGGTGTAAGAACGCTACCACTTGTATTATGTCCCTAGGAACGTCCTCTGTAAAAACTCTGTAAATCATTTCGAAGAAAAAAGGTCAAGTACTTTGTTGTAACAAACATTACCGGTAACGTTGGATACGCCTATGCCTATGATATCAGTGGGCCCTAAAAGACTTTATAAAAATATTTTCAATGCAGGGATTTTCCTAAACAATATAGGTTTGGGCGAAAAATGAAATGATCTATTTTGTATACCCTGTGCTAGTTTGCACATTGCAATGCGAATGAGCCACAAATGAAGCTTTTATTGTTTGGGCTGTGTATTTAAACTTAAAGATTTCATAATTTCCTGTGCCTTGCTGGACACATTTCTTCAGCTTAGACAATGGTGTCATCCGTGCTGTCGTCAAAGTAAAATCAATAATTAACAAATAAAACAGGACTATTGTTTAACGTAGGTTTACAACAAAAGCTGCCTGACATGTACGGGGACCTGTAACATTAATTACATGCAGTAAAACCTCCCCATCACTTCCCATTGCTGCGGAGGCATATGGGCAAGGCTGAGCGTAAATATCGATCAAAGCAATTACACACTCCGATTCGGGGGCGCACCGTTCGGCGATACCTGATGAATTGCTCGTAAATGTTGTCTCTGTGATTCTGTTAAACAGCTGTACACGCCCTTTCCAGTAGAGGCGGTGGCTACGCTTCGCCTGTTGGGTCACCAAAGGTTTGAACTTTTGAAGCATGGCCCGACATTTTCTGTAGTACCGGTATCGTGCTGCGCCCACAATGGTCACCAAAGACTTGACGTATGGCCCAGCATTTATTTACCTGTCAGATAAAACACAAATTATTTGAAGTTTTGCAATTTTTGTTGTCTTTGAGATCATGCTTTGATATCATGCACCTTATAAGTCGATGAAGATTAGACCTCCAGGTAATGAGATATGCCAAAAAGTAGTTACTCAATTCCAAGCAGCTGGATATGAAAGACCAATTTTGCCAGATCACTTCAGTGGCACTGACGAAAGATAGTGGACGCTATCTGAAACGTCTGACCGTTTCGAATATCAAATCAAGTTGCTTTGAATTGAGTAAGTGCTTTTTGGCATGCACCATATACTTTGCACCATTCTACAATTAGAAATTCAAAATCTGTACGGCAGCGCAGGGAGTCTAAACGGCGACACCAAAGCTTTATTGTATTTGACGCCCTAGTTAATGGAGAGGGCACCCAATTTAGACAATGCAGGTTTTGCCCTAGGCTATTGCTTTCTTTGTCAAGAGAGTACATTTTGTTTCGATCTCCATCTTTAGGGATTGGAAAATGGTTTCTTTGAAGGAAATGGATCTGGAAGTAATGGCCCAGCTTGAATGCTCGGGTGAGCACACGACCTAGTTTTCAGAGCAGTGCCATTACAAAGGATGAATGAGAGTTACCTTCGCTGGAGGTTCTGTTTTGGGCGTGTTTGTTTCTCTCCAGCTGCCTGTCTGTCGGTTTATCCCCCTGTTTGACGGCCTCTCTGATTGTGGTCTTGGTTCCTCTCTGTCTCTCCCTTTTTCTGTCACTCACTCACTCACTCACTCACTCACTCACTCACTCACTCACTCACTCACTCACTCACTCACACTCACTCAGATTCACTCACTCTCTCACTTACTCACTTTTTCTGCGGCACTGCATGGTGTTGTCTAAGGTCTGGGAAAATGCACATCGGACAAATCATGGTCAGCATTGACTAAACGCAAAGTTGACAACTGATTAATGTTGTGTAAATAATAATTTAATGCAAACAACGTTCAACATTCATTTTAAACAATTAAACAAGTCTAAGTAGTACAGGTAACGAAGCTACACTATGTGCCTAGTCTCTAGACGACAAATATAGTATGAAAACCATTTATCAATTTGAGCTAGATCAAGACTAAGCAAGTAAAGAAGTATCAGAAAACTATCATGATACGCTAATCGATTCATTA
Source organism: Branchiostoma floridae (assembly GCF_000003815.2). Taxonomy (NCBI): domain Eukaryota; kingdom Metazoa; phylum Chordata; class Leptocardii; order Amphioxiformes; family Branchiostomatidae; genus Branchiostoma; species Branchiostoma floridae. Next base: position 65,045 of record NC_049982.1, read on the forward strand.
CTTCATTTATAACAAAATTATCATTGCTTTATAGATTAGCATATCAATCCTTATTGCATAATCTGTACAATAGGCGCATTCCACTACAAATAGGCGAGGTAGTAAGAAGGGGGTGTACTGGAAAACAAATTGTTGTTAATATTGAGCAAGACGCAAGAAAAATATATGCAAATTTAACGGCCTCACAATGTCGTCAGAAAAAGTTACAGGATCACAACACTTTTTACAACAAAAAGGTACATCTCCTAGATCCGAAGGATAGCAAGATGTACATCACTATGACGTCATGATGACGTCATCAGGAGTTACCGGATGACCTTTTTATTACTAGGGAGGGCAGGTGTTCTTCCCAGACCTGTACACACGAGGCGTCGCCCCAATTGTATCTTGGTTGCAGAGACCCATCCATCCTGCTCGTATCCACCAGCGGTGATCGATTCCCGGAAGAGGAATGTTTGTGTTCATTTCACGGATGGGGAGCCTTCCTGGAAGCAATGAGTGCGGGCATTGAGTGCCGGTGATTTGTTCAGCGTGATTTCCGGACTAACATCTGTTATTGGGTGGGCCGACTACTCACTCTTTGCAGCCAGGGGCTGAATTGCGAAGAGCTTACAATAACAAGTTTATTTGCAAAGTCATGCCCGAAGGCTAATTGCAGGAACATTCTCGAGGGAAACAAAATACAATGTAGTACATAACACTAATGTCTATTCAGCTGAAGTTGCATCTTATTATTGGATTTGACTTCTTCTTAGAAGGCAGTGGTTAATGAACTGTCCCACACCCTGCAAAATAAGTGGGTTTTGTGACTTCAGTAAAAATGTTGTCTTTTGGCGATGTCCTAGGTTGCAAAAACTGGGTGAAATTGTTGCGATTGTTTGGAACAATCGGTTTCTTTCAACCTCATAGTGAGGACACTGACAAATAAAATGCATTTCATTTTCCACCGCATTCATTGAGCAATATTTACAAAATCTCTCGTGGACAGGTAGCTTTTTATAGGCGGGGCTAAATCGCAAGTGTCTGGAGCGAGCTGCCATTCGGCGCCACTCAGGTGACCTCAATACGACAGTAATTTCCCTAGGTGCTGCCAAGGTACTGCAGGCTTTGGACCACTCACACTGCACCATCGCACATGTGTATGGCTCTCCCCAGACACGGGACCTCCATTTAACGTCCTATCCGAGGGACGGCCCTAGCCGAAGCTAGGTACCAATTTCACCTTCAATCTGATCTCGGCTACGTTTATTAACGGCCAGCACGGGGGATAAACCGGACAGGTTGTTGTAAAGTAAATTGTCGAGATGGGAATGAATGTCCAGAAACGGCCTCTACAAAAATAAACAGAGAGTTTGCAGCAACCTTGACCAACACCCTTCATTTCCTTCACGCGTAAGTCTCATTCAAAGAGAGAGGGGATAGATATATTGAGAGATAAGGGGACAGGAGAGATAGGTAAGGCAGGGGAGGAAGGAAAGGTGAGTGCGCGCGCGAGAGAGGAAGGAACTAACTTTATGAAGATGTAGATGTAGAAGGAGGGAAGAGATATGGAGAAATAGAGAGAGGGGGAAAGGGCGATAGTAGTGATTAAATGTACTTCTTACTTAGAGCTATTCATAGGTATCCTGTATGGATTTACGTTTAACTGGCATTTGAGAACTCGAAGATCCACGTTTGAGGATTCGCTTCTAGTTTTTAGACTTCATGTAGCTTCAAAGACTTTTATTCGGACTTGGACAAACAAACGCTACACAAGATTGAGAATCGCTGATTAATCAACAACCAAAGCGGAGCCAAAGTTACATGTTACTTTCCTAAAAGCACATTCGGACATATGGCCAAAACACGTCGCGGCTGAAGTTGATTAAGACAAAACTCGGTTATTCCTAACCGGAATTACAGAAGGGAAAATGGAAGCCATTTCAGTAATGGCTATGATGTGATGAATCGCAATTAGCCCCTGTTTGATGGCGGGCTTTCCTCCAACTCAAGGTTCGTTGCCAACTTGGCCATATTTTCCCTATGTTTAATTGCCAACGTTTAGTCACTTGGCACCTCACAGACTTGCACTCAGCCTGCATCTTTAAGGACCTTCTTTCTTGCGTCTTAATTTGAGGCAGGTCTCCAAGCGGCTTGGAAGGATTTGTCTTACGTCCTTATTTGAGTTTGGTCTTCAAACGTTTGAAAAGTTGCCAACATAGATAAATAAAGTCAATATTGGGACTTGATAACATGTTATAATAACGACCACTGCAGCAGCGGGACACAGTGGACTACTACTGATAACCTGTTGTTTGCCGGAATAAAGGGGAAACTTGTAACTCTTCTGAAGCCTAGTTGAAGTTTAGTTTAATTTCCTTACTTTTTAAACGTAACGTATCTAGTTTAGTGCAGGTTTGTGATATGCTTTAAAAGTGTATTCTGAAGCAACGGTGAATAGTAATTTCCAACACAATATAAGAAATTTTCGAATGTACCTTCGACAGTGGATCATAAATTTCAAAATGTATACAGCGCACCCCCTTCCCCGCCACAAGAACCTGATGTAAGTAAATTATTTTATTCATCTTGAAAGAAAGAGTTCTGTGTCCAAGATACATGCATTGTCCAATGTGACCCGAAGAGAAATGTTTAGAATGGTCTCAAAAAACGTTGTCAGATGACTGCACTTTGCCAGTGGGATCACCCCCCCCCCCTCTCGGGATACCCCTCTGCCCAACCTTCTTATATCACAGGGGGCAGGTGCATTCCTACGTACCTAATGTGGTGGATAAAAACCCGTGAAACTTTAAAATTTAAGGTTCACATTAGTTCCAGCAGTAAGAAATCGACAAGATTATATACATCAATGATGGACAGAGGTGGCCTTAACGATGACGAATGTCCGGCCTCGGAACACAAAATTGCTGCGCAGAGTTTCGGCTACTGCTGCAAATTATGGGTTAATCTTGGGCCAAGTTCCCTCCCGTTGGTAACTTCAGGTTGTCAGAGTGTGACTTCAGGTTGTCTGAGGTGAGATCTTAACAGGGTTATTAGTGATTTATTTATTTATGTATGTATTAAAAGGTGTGTGCAACAAGATAGTACATCGATCCTTTACAAGTCCCACACCTCCAGTGTATAGTTAAAACAAGCAACAGACTTAAAAGAAATAAGCAAATAAAGACTAAGAACAAAAAGCATTCTAACAAATGAACAGTAATTACAAAGTAATACAAAGCAACAGTAGAGGATCTATGCCCCCATGGTTTAGTGATGATTACACACTTTCTTTACCAGTACACTGATGAGGGATTTAAGATTACTGCTTTGCTACGGCAACCCTTTCCTTTCATTGGCATGTGTTTCAATGATTCCTTCATTCACTTGTCTATTTATATCTATATCTACTTTGTTTAGATAGGGTGACTAAACCAGTATTTAGTGTAATACGTGTAGCTTATTCTAGTTTCGGTTTATGTTAAGTTGTTTCTTTTATGTTCTGTAATCTGCCTGTATTATCTTTGTACCCACGACTAACTCTTCAGGACGGGTATAAGCTTGTTGAGCAGAAGCAATGGGAATAGAATAAAGACTAATACTGCTTTCCAATTATTATCTACAGTATGCCATTGTTACAGCTTTTCCATTGAGACATCATCTATAATCATTTTAGGAGTAAGTCGAATGAAGTTCAGTTTCAAGTGTGTTTTCTTTAACAGAAAGAGCATGTTGTTATCCAGCCATGACCTCACCGGCTATTCTAGATCCTTGTGTAAGGAAAAAAAAGGAAATAGAAAGAAAGCTATGTTTGCATATTTGTTACCAACTTACAAGGTTTAAAACAGAGGTGGCTTGTCATAATGGCCTCTATTGAACGGAAAGAACATGTTGCTATCCAGCCATGAAGTCATTGGCGTCATTATAGATCATTGCACAACGAAACAAAGGCAAGAGAAAGAAAGCAATGTTTACATATTAGTTACCAACTCACAAGGCTGTGAGAGCAACAGAGTAGGTTTGTATTGTCATGATTCAACGATTGTTCTAGAAAGCAGCTGTTGGTGAGATCGATACAAGTATTGATGATGAAGGAGAAGATTCGGGTCATTGGTTATTCCCCAGCCGTTCGGCGGTGCCTTCTGGAAATCCGGCTCAGCCTTCAGGGCTTAACAACAGTAACAACATTTAACCAGATATAGATCTTACTGTAAAGGCAAATGCGCGACTAATCCCACCCAGAGAAAGACATGTCTGTACTCTCTACTAAGGAATTGGTGCTAGCGTTGTCAAGGTAGAGTAAAGAAGAACGTACAAAGAAGAAAAGCTGACCCTGAGAAAAGACCTTTGTAACAGACTTGAGTTAGCTCACAGATGTGCCTTATGTGGCAGAGACTGCCATTCTCGTACAGGACTGTCTATTCATATAGCCCTAGCTGTAGAGCTGATGTCAATTAAGATTTTACCATGGTCAATATTGATCAATGGGGCCATGTTGTGACATTGTGGACAAGTACGATATAATATACAGGACATGTTTATATCATTGATTGCAAATTAACTGATGATGGAAATATGTTATGATTATTAGCCTTAAAATAAAGATAGTTATTGCTACGAATGTAGATTTTAAGTATATTTTCAATGACAAATATGTAATGATACAATCGTTTGGAAATTAGTTTTTGGCTTTATATGATCCTCGCAAAAGCTTTGTAGATCTTTTATTTGAATACACGAAAAAAAGCGGAAAAAAAAGAAACAAATGCCAAGCTTTCGAATGTCTTGCAAGCCCTGAAAAGTTTCTCTTTCATGTTAACACTGAACCAGAACGCCATATCTCCAGGGAATGGGTTGATGCATCTGCCGTAGGTGTGCACCTACTCAGCTCATCGGCTTGGAAACGATTCAATCTTCGGCGTAACCTGACCGAGGTGGGCGCTGATCCGATTAATCCGCGTGTGAAGAGCACTTATCTGTTAATCCATCACCTTCATCACCCTACGGTCACCTCAGGTCGCGTCTGGTGGCCCCCAGGTCACGCAGACGGGATCAGAAATGCGCTGAAACCATAATTTTACAGCTAACAACTTCTCAAAACTCGATCAAGTTCTGCCAGTTATAACCCCTTTCCGCTCTCGCCGCGCTCTCTTTGCGGCCTAAAATGTGACATATCGCTCAACGAATTGTATAGAAAAGAAGCGAATCTTCTAACACTTTCTGTGTTTTGTTGTCTTATCAGCCACACTTTTACGTTTTGTATGATATACCCAGTGTGAAAAAGAAGGTTAGACATATCCTATTTAGGTCGCAGTGAGAGCGCAGCGCGATCGCCGTCTAGTGGAAAGGGGGCCTTACAGGACGACCTCCGAACATTCGAGAAATCTCTATGGCGGTTCCTGGAAAATGAATTTCCTTGCGCAATACCTACCGAAGATTTGGTGATCATTCAAGATAGATTGGACGTGGTTTCAAATGACAGCGAAGACATTCATTCATCGAAGGTAATTCAATCTCTAAAACTAGATGAAAATCTGATATTTACTCCCGGACGTTTCGAGTGCCATCTATCACAATCACAGTGACTCTTCTTCAGTGTCACTGACACTAGAATGCCGAAGAAGAGTGATGGATGTCACTTCATACGTCCGAAAGTAAATGTCCGTTTTTTATCCTGTTGCAGATTGCATTGCATTCGAATATTGTATACCTGGATGTCTAATCTTCATAAACTTCAGACATTCTCACGTTTTGTATCACCTATTGCAAAGGCGTGATAGAGGTATGCTGCCTGCCTATTATGAGTGACTTGGTCAGAAACTGGCCCCTTGGTACTCTCCATCCTGTACTTTCCTGGACCCTAGTCTCTGTTACCTTAGACTTCCTTTAAGAGAAGAACTTCATTGCACGACAATTGTACATGATACAATATATGGCAACAACTATGACACAAAGTACAAAATAGAGGTAAAGAATAAAGCTTAACAACCTAATTTACATAACAGTAAGGGCTAACATAATTCTTTGCTATAGTATTAAAATGGAGTAGGCTAATCATTAGTTACGGTATGCTTTCTAATAGCAGAGCACTCCTTGATATATTGCCTATTTTTGCATTATGGGAGTTCTGACATTTAAAGATATATACAAATCTGTTTGTAGCATCGAGTTACAAGTTCTTCCCCGTGATATGTAGTAAGAAAAGTCCTTGTGCAAAGATTTGTGAACCAACGCTATTGATGGTAACCATAGATCATACAAGTCGACGGCTTCACCAATTATCGGCGCTGAAACAAGATTGTGCGAAAATCTTGATATTAGATTGTGTTTCTCTGCAAGATAAATGACCAAGATTACAGCTACTCTGCAACTCCCGAGTCTAATAATCAAATGTAATGGATAATAGCTGAGAGCTTTTCTTGTACACCATCTTGATAAAGCCAAATGACTCGCACGTAGCACTTTCGCACATTATACATTTACCAATTGTGAATTTTATCGCACAATGGCGTTTGCCACCCCGGAATGGCAGCTTCAAAATGAGGTCATATATTTGGAGATACTCTCTGCATCGTAATGGTAGGAGTTGATGAGAGTTCTGTTTTAATCAAAGCCTTTCAAATGAACCTTATAGCTTACAAAGCAGCACGTCTAGACGACTAGACAAGGATGATATCCAACTTAGCACGTCAATTTCTCTCTCGTCTCATGGGATGGCAGGAGTTCCTCTTGATGCTGAACTAAGACATTGCCATTAAAGCACTTAAAATGGTAACTACCGACCTGCTAACCAACCAACCAACCAACCAACCAACCAACCAACCAACCAGCCAGCCAGCCAGCCAGCCAACCAGACAGACAGACAGACAGACAGACAAACAAACAGACTGACTGACAGACAGACAACCAACCGTCGTTCCAGTATTACAGGAGAGGCACATCATACTAGAAAAAAGTGACCAAATTCTAAAAAGTATAAGGCCACCTTTTAATGTGGGCTAAAACCAGGTCAGGTATGCTTTAACTGAGCACTTCAGAAAGCAGAAATTGTGTGACCGAATATCACCTATTCCATTCAGATTGAGACCATAAAGCCAGCTCTTTTGGCAATGCCATTGTTCACACGAAAGCATTATACTACCCACGTACCACTTAAACCTTATACCGCCATCCTTTCTCGACTCGCTTTATTCCCCCGTTGTGAAAAGTGTGTCGCCTCCCTCCCCTAACTCCGCCGTGAGGAATAATGACGCTCGCAGGGTTTCTAGAAGAGCGGCATTGTGTTACTAATGGGGAGACGGGAACTGAGAGCATCCATCAGACACGGCGCGGAATGAACAAGGCGACATGTGACGATGCATCTACCATGTATATTACAATGAAGCATTGTGTTGTATTGTATCGTTGAAGGTACTTGAGGCCATATTGAAATGGCTTTATGGATGGCATCTGAGACTGCATCGGTCTTCAAACAGACATGCTCTCTTAGGAACAACAGGGAAACATCATTATACCCTCAATCATGTATATTGAATATTATTGCCTCCTAGAAGAATAACAAATAGAGAAGTTATTATTTCTATACCATGTTGTGTTCTCCATAATGGTTATTTTTTCAAATTGTGATAACTTAAATTCCCGAAAATGAAGGTACCTTTTTTGGTCAATGGGAGGCAATCTTTCCTACGCGCAATCATGAACTTTGGGTTTACAAAAATGTCAACCATAGAATCTAGTCAGAGTGGCCTTGTAACTGAGACAGACGTCACAGTTCAGGGCGGCGTCTGTCCCAGTTGGGTGCCCAGACTGACACTGTGATACCAGCAGCTGAGGGTGTGTCTACTACAGCTTCGGACAGAGGAGCTTCATACGCTTTTATATGTTTCTGATAACAGAGACTACAGTAGAAGTCCGTTAGTTTATCTATTTATTTATTGGTTTGGCTGTTCAGGATACACAGCCAGGGCTGCCCAACCTACCTATGGCTATTACAAAGGGCTAGCCCTGCTGACAAACACAGAGACAATACATATGGATTTGGACAGGATACTTATCAATAACAATTTTCTAAGTTCATAAAGGATAGGAATGAAAACAAAAAAAAGAACATTTATATATACATGGTGTAGGATTACATACAAATCATCTATATCGGACTATATAACATCACTTGTCAACAACAATATTTGCAATGAGAGGTCAGGGTCTGTTAGTTGCACAACGGATACTCGCACACTCCTGTTAATTGCACGAAACCCAAAATCACGTGGTCGTTCGGTCCAGCTTAATATCTTCACTTTGTTGCACCATTCGGATAATTGTACGAAATGCACTGGTAAATGGGATGTGCAATTAAGTGGCTTCTGCTGAACTAAGAACTGGGCAAAGTGCCTGCACTAATCTCCATAAAGCATGATATCGCAATGGTACTTTGGTGTAATGCTATAATTACGTTTTTCCCAATGCAAATACATCTTGGATGAGTAATAAAGCAGGAAAATTCATAGCAGTGACACAGTAGAGGTGTTATAAACAAAGCACTTTTCTCATGGGTAGCGTAATGGATGGACTTGTTTGTCAGAGTCTGCCTTTGTTTCTTTGTCTCTCTGTCATACTTGCAAATACAGACACACGCAGGAAGAAATGCAGAGACACATAACATACACACAAACACACATATGCACACAAGCACATGCATATACGCTCACACACACACACACGCACACTGATACACACACATACACGCATAACCATAAGAGCATAATATTATACACACGCGTGCACGCATAACCATAAAAGCATATACACACGCGTACACACACACATACACACACACACATACACTCGCTGGCGCGTGTGCATGCACGCACGCACGCACCTCTGCACAATTGAAAACCTCAATCCCCCTAAACAATACACGTCTCGTGACTGATAGCTTGTTTTACTTTAAATCTTGTCAGTAATAGCTTTTACTCTATTTTCCCGAAACGGTCATTGCGCAGCTGCTATATTGACCTACTTTTCCTAACCGAAGCAAATCCAGGTAATCGCCAGACACCCTCTAAGTGTGAACAGAGAAACCCCCGGCCAGCTAGCCTCTTTTACCGGCCTCTCTGGGGGGGGGGGGGGGTGGCGTGGGTGTAAATGTTTTTTTGGGGGGGGGGGGGGGGGGGTTCCGGGGCCCCTGGGGATTTTTTACCGAAAAACCCCCGGGAGGAAAAAACCCCCCCCCCGGGGGGGAGAAAAAACTTCCCCTCCCAGGGTTTTTCCCACCACCCCCCCACCCCCTCACCACTTACAACCCCCCCCCCCCCCCAAACAACAACTTACGCGAATGCCCCCCAGGGAGGCCGGTGAAGGAAGCTACTACCAGCACCCCATGTGCCGTGTGCCCCGGACCGTGCATCTATATTTTATATAGCGGGTTGTTTGCCGTCGTGCGTCCGACGATGGGCCAATTATTTACTTACAGATTCCGTACGCGTTTCACTTATCTAGAGGGTATTTCAAGGGGTTCTCAGGCAGCTGGGCTTCTAGTTCCGCAAGGCACCAAAACCCCCATGCTGTTGAATGACATAATCGTTTGCATTTACATTTCTGACAGAATGATTCGTATCTAAGTGATCTACGCAACCGCACATACCCTCATTCGTGCTGTGTGATACATGCACCATAACGAATTCTCCAAACCCCCTTTGCAGCCCCTGCAGTACACAAGCTCCACCAGTCGTTCCTACAGTTCCATGAGAGGCAAGCCGTCTGGAGGTCCGCTTCTTTCCTCCGCTTCTGGGGTAAGTGGACTTTTGTCTTTCTGGCTCTCAAAGATCACAAATCATCAAGAATCCACGAAGTCTGTCATATCGAAGAGAATCTGCAAGCTATCTTACCATTCTTATAGCTCCTCTTCACCATGGCCCATATCGGTGAGGACCAAGGCAAAAGGGACCGGCTATTTGTTGGGCCGTGGCTTGTGCATTGAGCTGAGTCGGGATTCGGCATTGGCGTAGCGACTGTTCACATTTGCTTGGTAGACATGCTTGTACTGGGACGGCTAGCTGGTGAAATCACAGACATTGAAATATCCAGGTCACGACTACAATATGACAGAAGCTTCTAGAACCGTCTACAGAGGCCTTCACAATATATGCGGACTTTTGTTTTAGACTTTTTTTAACACTTTGAATGTAACGTTAATTCCCTAAACTCCATTGCGTTGTCAATTCTGCGATCGGTGCACGTTACTGCTTGCTCTAGCTGCTTCGATTCCTCTTTTTGAGTACCTGTCTGTATCTCATTAGTGTCGCAGCAATATTTCATATACGTTTGACAATACGTTTTAACCTTGTGTAGTTGAAATGCCGACATCCGACACTGTTGCATTTACCTTAAGATCCATACTTCATTATTCCGATAATTTGTTACGCGGAATTGCCGTCATTGAAACGAGTCTGCGCCTTTAAAACAATAAATTTTGGAAGTATGGTTTGCTGAAATATTACCATTATGTCAAAGAAAAAAAATCGAAAGGCATGGTTTATCCATATACTCCACTGTATACATGTAAACAAGAAATAATAGTTACGGTTTACTCAGATATTCTATCACAAACAATAAGTGAGAAGAAGCATGGTGTACGCATGAATTCCCATGTTAAACAAGTCAGACAGTCTGTGGTGGATGAGACAGAGACAATAAGATTCGTTACATCCGACTAGCTTTAGACTGTTTTATAGAGAACGTAAGCTCCGCATTGAATGGCCTTTCTGTCTGCCTCTGGGTCTACAAAGCCTTTTATTCGATCACCGGAACAGGCAAAGAGTCTGTTCGGCGCAGGAGTAATTTTCGGCCTGGTTGCGCGCGGTGAACTTGGGGATCCCTTCCACCCCACCGCAGTGATAGGTGTGACCGGTGTGACCGGCCTCTCGGGTCTTGCACAGGAGACGTTCAATTGATCGGATCATTCTCCGGTCAGCCCACATTATAGCCCAATTGTCTGAGGCCGATCGTTTGTGCAAGGAGCCGCTTAATGGCATTTCATCGACACGGCGTGCAAACCTGTATGGTGTCTGCCTCCCGAGTGGACATGTTTTGACATAACGTATTTAGTCCAGTGGATAGTACGTGACGCTGCCTTTATAATCTCCAAAAGCAGATCCTACTGTGACATAAGATGGTATCAAAGCTGGTCAAGGAGTATAGCCGACCAAAGGGTGTCAGGTGGGCTCCGGTAGCAAACACACTCCTAGACCGGCTTCACTCCTCTGCACGCTTTTGATACTATCTTATGCTAGCGTAGAATCTGTTTGGAGATTACTGCCTCCGAGCCAAGAGATTGGGAGTTGGAATTACGACTTTTGAGCTCAACCAAAATAAACGTTACTAGAAAGGGTCGCAATTAGGAGTTGGTACCGTTACACTGCACCAGTACAAAACCGTTATTTTCTTATTAGACCGGAAAGCCGGACCTAGAATAATCAGTGCTGGTGAACACATAACATCGAATGGCCTCCACACGTTTTGGGGCTTAGATGGTCCAAGAAAATGACAAGAACGAAGTAGAGTAGAGTTTATAGTCCTTTTCTAGTCAAACGTACAGAAGAAGTTAGCATGAAAATAGGACTTTTAGAACGGTATTAGGAGTCGGATATTCCATCCACCATTATATGTCATCATTGAACTGATTCCTTTCTAGCAAAATGGACCATTGTTTTGAGTATCGCCCGCTCACAAGTTGCTCACAAGGTGCAAGTCCGGACCAGGACCTGGACCGTACAGGACCTGGAAAACAAGCTATCAAGTGAACTTACCTTTTAAGACAGCTTCTTTTGAATAGAATTGATTGCAATGAATTTGGAGGGAACGCCTGATGAATCGTGGATTCATCGATCAAGAGAACAATTCCTTTTGGGATGTCTTAGAAGAAACCAAACGCTAAAAAACAATCGATATCCAATTAGCAAAAGAAATGTTGGTTTCAATCTCACTGCACGGAAATTAATTTTTTTCGGTCCCATGTTTATTTGCAGTACAATCTCAAGAGCATTTTGACGTATGTCGGTCCCGTATCTATCCGAATCATGCAGCTCTGAGTCATAGAAAAACATACTTAAACGTTTCTCAAATACAATTCAATCTCTGCAACTGAACAAAAGTTTCAAGTGACATCCACCTCTCTTCTTTAGCGTCACTAGAATGAAATAGGAGAGCAATTCAATACATCTAACTAGAAAAATGGATTTACCAGACTTCCCTGTCATTTGCCACCGTTGGTAAGTCGTGCAATCATGTCTATACCGCGTTAGCCAGGTTTGCTACATTCTAGATGCGCAACTATATAGATGTATTCTGTAACAGCCAATGGAAGATCAGCTCTCCAGTGAGCTCAACCTGCTGTTTGAGACAACTTAACTCTTTTTGAATTGAATTGACTGTAATGAATTTGGAAGGAACGCGTGATGTATCGGGGATTCATCGATCAAGAGAACAATTCCTTTTGGGATGTCTTAGAAGTAACCGAAAACTGAGAAATAATCGATATCCAATTAGCGAAAGAAATGTTGTTTTCACTCTCACTGCACGGAAATTATTCTTTTCTGTCCCATGTTTATCTGCAGTACAATCTCCAGAGCATTTTAACGTATGTCGGTCCCGTATCTATCCGAATCATACAGCTCCTAGTCAGGGCTTTCATAGAAAAACATCCCAAACCTCCTCAAATACAATACAATTCAATCTCTACAACGGGATGTTTAAAAAAAACACGGATCGACATTTACTTCCGAACGTTTCGAGTGACATCCATCACTCTTCTTCTGGGCCACTAGAATGAAATGGCAGAACAATTCAATACAAGTACAAGTTGTCTGTACAACTAACTAAAAAATTCATTTTACAGACTTGCCTGTCATTTGCCACCTTTGGTAAGTCTCGCTTTCGTGCAGTGTCTATACAGTCTTAGCCAGGTTTGCCACATTCTAGATGCACGACTTTTATAGAAGTAGATTTACGGTGCAAATAGCTGCGAGGATAATGACATACAATTTACCATACCTAAAACATACAATGATATACCTAACCTATCAGTTCCTAGATAGTTGACATCAATCATGTTTCTTGGGCTTTGTTGAACTTCCTTCAGCTGTCAGACTTTGTGGGAGAGATGCGCATATCTCCTCATCAGAGGCTGGGATCACAATGGATCACAGCATAAATACAACTTATCTATATGCATCTTCACAAGTGTCTTTGCTAATGCGATACAGGGAGATCCAGAATAAAATTTCTTTCAGCTGTCAAGATTTTGTGGTGGAGAATGTCCCCTCATCAGAGGCTGGGATCACAATGGATCACGGCATAAATACAACTTACCTATATGCATCTTCACAAGTGTCTTTGCTAATGCGATACAGGGAGATCCAGAATAGATACGACCATCCAAGGAAGAGCGTGATACGATTATATGTTTATCTGAACATCGTTATTGCTTATTTACCGCATGCCCGATCATCTTCCCTCATGAGGGAAATGCTTTAGATAGACATTTTTTTTTCTTCTTTTCCCTTTAGATCTTTGCAAGAGAAAGCCTGCCTTGATCTGATATTTATCTCCATGAAAAATGAAGATATAGTTTTGGGCGTTTGTGTTTGTATGTCTGTGTGTCCGGATATTTGTAGTCAGCATAAGCCATGAACCTCTGAATGGATTATGCTGATATTTAGTATGTGGGTAGGTGTTGGGAAGACAAAGCTTAAGGTCGATTTTGGGATCCCTAGTATGTGACCTTGGTACTTCAACTTCAGCAGAACCTCATTTTTGTTGTTGCATCTTTTGACCTGGATATGCTATGGTCTTGATTTTTTGGTGGTAGATAACTAGTGATGTAAACAAAAAGTGGTTCAAACTTCGGCTCCATAGCAGCTTGCTCTTGAACTGCAGGGTCGATTTTTGTGTTTTAGCTTTTGTTGCCTTGTCTGGTTGAAATTTGGGACAATAGCTCTCAGTGGGGAAAAGCGCGTGGGGAGTTCCTTCCGAGGTTTGTAAAAGAAAGCCTCACAGTGTACAAACATTATCTATGGTGTACTGATCTTAATAAACTGTCGCCGTAACAGCTTTGTAGTGATGTAGGAAGTGGTCTGGCGAAATCGATACAAACATTTGGGATGGTCGGTCTGAATGTCCATCTTGCCTGTAGATGGATTACAAGGGCCGTGTTTACTGGTCAAATGTCCTTCCCACTTCATACATGGTGCCCATCTCTATAGTCCTGTGGCCACACATTGTGTAGTCACTATCTACCTGCACTGTTGTTTCTACTGTTGCGTGCGTGTGTGTGTGTGTGTGTGTCTGTACACGTGTTTTTGATGTGTGTGTGTGTGTGTGTGTGCGTGTAAGATGTGTGTGTGTATGCGTATTTGTGTGTTTTGTGTGCATGCGTGCTCGCTTGTGCATATGTGTGTGTGTTCAACTGCCATCTTTTTATTCGTTCATAGTTGTGGAGAGCTACCTAGGAAGAAAATCTCGAGCCAGCAGCGAAAAAGTATTTCACAAAAAAAGTCTGTTTTCCTGCACATCTTAGTTGCCTTTTTGAAGGGGTTACAATTTCATAATGATGAAAACACAATCATAAAATATATTCACAGATAAAACTGTGATAATTGCATTACATGCCGATTGAGTATCTCAATAGAAATAAAAAACACAAAGTAGTTTATCTTGAATGGCGAGCAGGAGGATCGAACTCGTAGGGTTCGCCAGTCAGAAAACCGTACTACCGTACAGCAACAATCTACTGAAATGGTCCCACTTTATCGAAAACTTGTATTCAAGTACAATTCAATTTCTAGAACTGGATAAAAAACGGAGATTTACTTCCGGGCGTTTCGACTGACATCCATCACTCTTCTTCAGCGCCACAAATATGAACTGGCAGAACAGTCCAATACAAGTACAGCTAACCAGAAAAACTGGTTAAACATGTCAATTCACTAACTCCTACGGATCGCATGCAAATGTTACTCAGATGTTGGACGTTTAACCTCCATAAACGTATCGAAGACTTGTTTTATTAACTCTCGTTGATCCCATCCCACATATCTGCGTCATCTTCATGGTTGTTGAACCCTGTAAAGACAGAGGGAACATTTACGGTCCAGTTTATAATGCTACTTCACCTTGTTTTTTTAAACAGGATATTAATGGACATACGGATATCAAGACGAGGGATGGTGGTTTTAAACAGCAATACTTTGGATATACCGCAATTTGAAACTACAGTTCGTCGATTTGATATCCCTAAATATTCTGCTTTTAAATTTAATGGATAAAGGTTACCCCGCAGATAAAAGTGAACTAGCGTTAGCCCTCAGAATAACGCCACCAGTAATTGCCTCATGGTTTGTTTTTGGTTAAAAAAAACTTGGATAAAACTTCTTTTGGGTTAAAAACTTGGTTTATTTGCTCTCGCTGATCTCATCCCATATTTCTGAGTCATCGTCACGGTTGTTGAACCCAGTAAAGACAGAGGGAACCTTTAAGGTCCAGTTTATAATGCTACTTCACCTTTATCTGTGGGGTAGCCTATATCCGTTGTTTTTTTAAACAGGATATTTATGGATATACGGATATCAAGACGAGGGATGGTGGTTTTAAACAGCAATGTTTGGATATACTGCAATTTGAAACTACAGTTCGTTGATTTGATATCCCTAAATAAACTGCTTTTAAATACAATGGATAAAGATTACCTCGCGGATAAAGATGAACTAGCGTTAGCCCCCAGACTAACGTCACCAGTAAATGGTTAAAACATGGTTAAAAACTTCTGTTGGGTTAAGAACTTGGTTTATTTGCTCTCGCTGATCTCATCCCATATTTCTGCGTCATCTCCACGGCTGTTGAACCCAGTAAAAACAGAGAGAACCTTTACTGCAAAGTTTATAGTCCCCAGAATAACGTCTTCAGTAAATGCCTCCGACTTCTGCTGCCCGTAAACGTCCTTTCCGGGCCGGGAAGGTATTTATCCGCTGGTGTCTCGTTTAGGCTGTTTAATTAGGGCTCTATTTCGCTCTATTCGGAGGGACTACACGATAAAGGGCACTGGCAATGGTTTTCATTGATTTTCATAAACAGGCTTAGTATTCTTCCTGTCGTCTCATGAATGTTGTATACATAGAGAGAGGGTGACATTCAAGAAGATAGTAATGATATAATAAAAAAAAAATAATGATATAATGAAATACTTGGTTTTATCAATGTCATCAAAATCGATGATTATGGTCTATCAAATTACTGCCCTATCATTGCAAAGGGTTGTAAGGTGTCCCTTACTTCTGTATCATCATCATCATGGCTCTTTCCTCGTAACAGGTATAACCGACCTTCGGCGTAACTCACCAGCTTCTGTATCTGTATCTGTATCTGTATAGCTTGTACAACCGCCCCGCATCGCAACACGTCAGCTTATGTATCTGTATCTGTATAACCTGTATAACCGCCCTTCGGCGTAACACACCAGCTTCTGTATCTGACAGCGGCTGGTCATATTGAACAACTTCTCGCAGCTATCGTTGCACATCTAGCTTTTGAGTTTTGAGATTTCAAGAGGAAATTATGCATCTGATATAGGTTAATAAGCCATCAGCCACATTCTTATGTTGATTTTTGTATTGTTAGTTTTGGAACTCATAACAATTCGAAATTGGACACCTTGTATGGATTCAATCAAATAAATTGAAAGTGACTTATGGGGGAAGAAATCAGAGATGCCTATTTAGGCGATCATGCAGGACAAATGACGTTATCGAACATTCCAGACCACGAGTTTCACATACATACACACACACACGCAAGACATATTCATCATAAAGTTAGATATCAAAGGTATAATCGAGTTACCAAGAATAACACAACATTCCCCGATAAGGTCATGGAGCTTCCGGCATTGCATCATCAGTTATGTAACCGTTGGTACAATCTGGAATATCTACACTTGATGAATGAAACAATAGGGAATTCAGCAGATTTCCCGAGTGGACCTTAAATATCAATACTGGCGGAACGTGAAAACTCGTTACCGGCAAACTAGTGATTATCATCAATTTGCTACATCAATGTACGTACGCCTCCAATTAAGTTTTTTAATCTAATTGTTGCATTTTTGGTGATGACAACGCCGTCGACGAAAAGTTACCAATGAAATTTGATGAAAAGTTACCAACGCAAGGCTTAAAAAGCCGAATAGGGAAAATTTACGTTATCGTATATCCCTGACTCCCAAGGCGCACCACTACTGCCCTGGCACATAAAGAAGACTTAGGAGTTAGGAGATATAGTGTTTCCGAACATGGTCCTGAAAACAAATAGGTTCGATATAGGTGAGGATATATTTTTTTTATTACAAATACATTTAAAGTTTTAACATGTAAAATGATATGCGTCAAAACACTAGTATTGTGAACATCATACTATGCTATTTTATTGATATAAAAATGTACATTGATATAATTTCACTAATACATAGTTTACGTACACTGTAAAGGCAGAGGAACCCCAACAGAAATAAGGGGACACGACGTAAAACAAATCTATCACTCAGATGACAGACTAAAAATGTCCCGTGAGAAACCGGCCCAAGCAAAGTGTAGGGTCGGCAGGTTTTGGTAGGATCAGGCGAATAGCCAGAACACAACTGCTTTTCCTTAGACCAAATGATAAATGTCAATGGTAAAATGAGTGAGAAACATACCTTATTTGGGTTGACCTTCATTCTAGTAAATCTTTCATATCTGCATTTAATATTTGCCCACTGCGCAAACCGGTGAGAAAATACGTCATCGTAAAAACTCGGTAACCCCCAATAGATCCATTTTCCTAGTCATGATAACAATACAAAGAGTGGGAAACATACCATATTTGGGTTGACCTTCATCCTAGTAAATCTTTCATATCTGCATTTAATATTTGCCCACTGCGCAAACTGGGGGAAAATACATCATCGTAAACTCGATAACCCCCAATAGATCCATTTTTACGTGAACGTAGTACCGATTCAATAGATACTGTAAAACCCCTGGGATCAAACCCCACAATCCCTCCGAGACACTGAGTTACAGGTAGTAATGATTTTTGCTGTTGGCATGATGTCAGAAAATCATGACAACCATGCTTTAAATCATACAAAGCAGATGCAAAAGGAGCAGATTCTAGGATATGCTGAGGATGATATATATTATATTATATTGAAAAACTTTTTTTATTTGCACGCTCGCATCAGTTCTGGGGTTCCCAGAGGATGTCATCTATATAATAAAATCAACGTGGCCTTAGTCAATAATAACGATAATACAATGAGTGAGAAACATACCATATTTTGGTTGACCTTCATTCTAGTAAATCTTTCATATCAGCATTTAATATTTGCCCACTGCGCAAACTGGGGGGAAAATACATCATCGTAAACTCGGTAACCCCCAATAGATCCATTTTTACTTGAACGTAGTACCGATTCAATAGATACTGTAAAACCCCTGGGATCAAACCCCCAATCCCTTAGAGACACTGAGTTACAGGTAGTAACGATTTTAGCTGTTGGCATAATGTCAGAAAATCATAACAACCATGCTTTAAATCATACAAAGCAGCTGCAAAATGAGCAGATACTAGGATATGCTGAGGATGATATATATTATATTATATTGAAAAACTTTTTTATTCGCACGCTCGCATCAGTTCTGGGGTTCCCAGAGGATGTCATCCATGTAATAAAATCAACGTGGCCTTAGTCAATAATAATACAATGAGTGAGAAACATACCATATTTGGGTTGACCTTCCTTCTAGTAAATCTTTCATATCTGCATTTAATATTTGCCCAGTGCGCAAACTAGTGGGAAAATACATCATCGTAAACTCGGTAACCCCCAATAGATCCATTTTTACATGAACGTAGTACCGATTCAATAGATACTGTAAAACCCCTGGGATCAAACCCCCAATCCCTTAGAGACACTGAGTTACAGGTAGTAACGATTTTTGTTGTTGGCATAATGTCAGAAAATCATGACAACCTTTAAATCATACAAAGCAGGTGCAAAAGGAGCAGATTCTAGTATATGCTGAGGATGATATATATCATATTCTAAACCTTTTTATTCGCACGCTCGCATCAGTTCTGGGGTTCCCAGACGATGTCATCTATATAATACAATTAACCTGGCCTAAGTCAATAATAATGTTAATAAAATGAGTGAGAAACATACCATATTTGGGTTGACCTTTCTCCTAGTAAATCTTTCATATCAGTATCTGCCCACTGCGCAAACTGGGGGGAAAATACATCATCGTAAACTCGGTAACCCCCAATAGATCCATTTTTACGTGAACGTAGAACCGATTCAATAGATACTGTAAAACCCCTGGGATCAAACCCCCCGATCCCTCGGAGACACTGAATTACAGGTTGTAATGATTTTTGCTGTTGGCATAATGTCGGGAAATTATGACAACCATGCTTTAAATCATACAAAGCAGCTGCAAAAAGGAGCAGATTCTAGCATATGACGAGGATGATGTATATATATTATATTAAAAAACTTTTTTCATTCGCACGCTGGCATCAGTTATGGGGTTCCCGGAGAATGTCATCCATGTAATAAAATTAAACTGGCCTAAGTCAATCATAATGATCATACAATGAGTTAGAAACATACCATATATCTTCATTCTAGTAAATTTTTCATATCTGTATCTAATATTTGCCCACTGCGCAAACCGTTGGGAAAATACATCATCGTAAACTCGGTAACCCCCAATAGATCCATTTTTACGTGAACGCAGTACCGATTCCATAGATACCGTAAAACCCCTGGGATCAAACCCCCAATCCCCCAAAGACACTGAGTTACAGGTAGTAACGATATTTCCTGTTGGCATAATGTCAGGAAATCATGACAACCATGCTTTAAATCATACAAAGCAGATGCAAAAGGAGCAGATTCTAGTATATGCTGAGGATGATATATATTATATTGAAAAACTTTTTTATTCGCTCGCTCGCATCAGTTTTGGGGTTCCCAGAGGATGTCATCCATATTATGAAATCAACGTGGCCTTAGTCAATAATAACGATGATATAATGAGTGAGAAACATACCATATTTGGGTTGACCTTCATTCTAGTAAATCTTTCATAACAGCATTTGATATTTGCCCACTGCGCAAACTGGAGAGAAAATACATCATCGTAAACTCGGTAACCCCCAATAGATCCATTTTTCCTAGTCATGATAATAATACAAAGAGTGAGAAACATACCATATTTGGGTTGACCTTCATCCTAGTAAATCTTCCATATCTGCATTTAATATTTGCCAACTGCGGAAACCGGTGGGAAAATACATCATCGCAAACTCGGTAACCCCCAATAGATCCATTTTTACGTGAACGTAGAACCGATTCAATAGATACTGTAAAACCCCTGGGATCAAACCCCCCGATCCCTCAGAGACACTGAGTTACAGGTTGTAACGATTTTTGCTGTTGGCATAATGTCAGAAAATCCTTCTGAATTATGCGCGTATAAACTCATGATGCCGAGCATGATCAACGTTTGTTACGGGGATTTTCTGCGCAAATTGATGTTCCCGGAAAACTTCTTATGTGTTCGCATACAATGTTAATGATCCAATAATTGTACGGGTACAAAGCGCATTACGGCTGTATAAATATGTGATAAAACTGCGGCAGTTTCAGTGAGGTTTATTGACTTCACGTTAGGACCCATTTAGGTAACGTTACCGGGAGGGAGAATGCCGCAGTACTTAACGATATTAGAAATTGACAGAGTGTGGTCTTGGGTTCCGCTCAAAGCAGATGTTGTAAGTCAAGATCTTCACGTTCTACTCATCGTTATTGGGGGGCCCCAAAGCCCTTTTCCGTAGAGCGTAATCGGCGGTTTTAATTCTACGTACTCCGTAGCGGGACCGTTCGAATTCAACGTAGAGCGTAATCGGTGCATTTTGCGTCGAGCGATATTGGCCCCTTTAATTTAACGTATTACGTAGAAGCTAACCGGATTTTACCGTAAAACGTAATTCATATTAATTTTTCGTCAAGCGTAATCAAAGTTTCATTAAACTTAACTAGTCTACCGGCAATTTTTACCCGCGAAAATGCTGGAAATTGCATTTCAAAGGGTCCAGATTTCAAAATTTCGCCGGACATTCCTTGCTATGGCTCAACACTTCAGCACTGGACATGGTGAAAATATGTTGCGGGAGCGTCGTCCCCCAACTAGCAGAAATCTTTTTACCGACCTTAGCTTAGTTAACAAGCAAAATTTGCCCCTTAAATGCAGGAAATGGCATTTCAGAGGGTCGAGATTTCAATTTTTCTCCGGGCGCCGGGCGGTCCTTGCCAAGGCTTGCGACGGCTTGGGCCTCCGGCGCTCACGACTCTCCGGCGCTCGT
This sequence comes from Branchiostoma floridae, assembly GCF_000003815.2. Lineage (NCBI taxonomy): Eukaryota > Metazoa > Chordata > Leptocardii > Amphioxiformes > Branchiostomatidae > Branchiostoma > Branchiostoma floridae. The sequence continues at coordinate 86,486 of NC_049982.1, forward strand.
CGCCAAAGACGTTTCTCTGACAGAAATGTCATTACATTGAGCATATGCCTGCCAGCAAAATTTTCCCCTCAAAATGCAGGAAATGGTGTTTCAGAGGGTAAAAATTTCCAAATTTTCCCGTACCTACCTTGCGACAGTTCGACTGCTCGTGCTTTCGGCACTCGAAATCTGAAAATGATGTTTGGGGGCGCTGCCCAGCTAAAACCATGTGAATTTCTAATTGGATGCTATTTAACTTAGCTTAGTCTGGGAGCAAAATTTGCCCTTCAAAATGCATAAAATGGCGTTTCAGATGGTCAGGACTTCACAATATTCCCGGGGGAGCATACCCCCGGACGGCCAAGGATTGTCGCGCCTCCACTTTCGGTGCTACAAGTGCTGAAAAAATTACGTCACATGAGAAATTTGCTGTAGCCGCCTTTGGCTAGCAAGACGTCTTTAGAAGTTAAGTTTTAATCTTATTGATGGAATTATCAGTTTTGTTTAGATCTCATCTTCACATGTTCTGCAGTCGGTGGAGTTCAGCCAAAAGACAATAAAAATTTGCATAATGCATTATGAAATTTCGTAATTTAGCGTAGAGCGTAATAAAGTGTCCAAAATTTAGCGTATTACGTAGCCGGCCCTCCCGAATTTAGCGTAGAGCGTTGTCGGTACCCCCCCTTGAGGGCCCTCTTATTGCTTTTTGGCTGGCGCACTGCAACTTGCCACTCTACGTCTATGCAGGTTAGACAACCAGGTAATAAGATTCGCCAAAAATTAGTTACTCGAGCATCTGGATATCACGTGTCTGAAACTCTCGCGACTGTAAGTTCTGAAGGGATTGGTCATCAGTATTGATCCTGAAGAAGGCAACAGTGGCCGTTGAAAATTTGATCCGTGTGTACTTTTGCTTTAGAAGTACGTTTAGCGTTGTACTATAAAATCAGCTACTTATTCAGTCCAACCATTTCAAGATGGGCTCATGTGAAATGGAAACAATAAGCTATAGGCTAAGAACAAAATGGTGATGAATGAAGAACCAACATGTAAACCAGGGCGGCATTCGTCAAACCAGTCTCACGCTGGGGGAGGTCAAAGGAATGTGGCTCCCGCGCGAGCTTACTGTGGCTAGTATGGATCGACTATATGAAACAGCTTTTTAGCTACGAGTTCTACCTGTGCAGCAATATTTTACCGAAAATATGTTCCTCAGGTTGGTAGAATATAGGATATAGGAGAATTATTTTTACACAACCAGTTGGTACTTACATTGCTTACGCATCGATGTCTCTCAGACACCTTTGTTAGAGCTAGAAGAAGCTAGCTCCAGTTAGGATCTCTGACGAAGGTGTTGGAGAGGCATCGAAACGTAAGCAATGTAAGTGCCTGCTGGTTGTGTAAGAATAATTCTCCGACATCCAAGCAATATTTTGGTTTGACGTCGACAAGTAGGAAAAGCCCGTCGCAAACTAGTGGGAGAAGCCTGGTGCTTGTACAGTATAGCCCACAGCAGTAACATATGCTCTGTTGAGACATACGGATAGCTAAAGTCCGTGCCATGATTTCATTTGTGAACATCTAGATACGTGAGTGATTGTAGGAATAAAATTTCTAATCCTATCTAGAGAAATAACATTCAAATGTGGCTAAATGGCATGTGCTTTGTGGCGAAAAGACTTCTGCCTTGTTGCGAAACGACTTGTCTTGTAGCGAAATGACTGTGGCGAACAGACATTGTAGCGAAACAACCTGTAACCAAATGCACCTCAGGGATACCGAAGTACATCCTGTGCACACATATTGTGTAATTACACCTGAGAGAGATCCACATCTCTCCTACCGGATTTGTAACATGAAGAAGAATAAGAGAACTCGTGCTGGCAAAGCGCCGGATGCGTTTCAAACGACACCTCAGTTGCTGAGTGGACGATCGCCACAAGGCAGGTATAACTCAAGACGTAAAGTGAATTGCTTCACACCATACATTTAAGTGGGAAAACCTGAAAATTGCGTGCCGTAGATCGCCGTGCACATATTTAGTCCAGTGCCATAAAACAGTAACGTCATATTTCCATTGGCAACGGTTGCTTTGATACATCCAAGGCTAATAAAATGAACATTTTCCTTTCACTTAGTGTCATTTAAAAGCCATGGAGCTGCACTTGTACGATTATATAGCAATGGACTAGGGGTGGGTACCGGTACCGGACCTGAAAAAATTCGTCGGACCGCATGTTGGAACTTGGACCTATTGGAAAATGAACAGATTATACAATCAGACATTTACACGTATGGGGGCTTACAGGTTGGGGAAAATAGCGAGCCTCGCGGAGAGCGAAGGAGAGTCGATTCTATCGTCATTTCTACCAAGGTCTACAGTCAATCGTACAGAGGCAGTTAGACTTGTAGGATTTTAAAATGCCAGTGGCAGTCGAATAGGATCCACAAAACAGATTTCTTTGCGGCGAAATGGGCCATTGTTTTGAGTATAGTCCATTCACAAATTTTCACATACTGAATCAGGTCCAGGTTCAGGTCCGGACTTGGACCCGATCCTCTGGACCTGGACCTGAACCGGACCTGGACCTGAATTTTCTGTACAGGTACCCACCCCTACAGTGGACCGGCTATGTAGACGGCGGGCTATGCTTTGAAATGGTCCTCATTTTCCTTTTTTCTTTACTCTTGAATCTAAAGGCTGGGGGTCCGATTTCTTAGAAGGCCCTGATACTGTGGCTCTGGGGATGGAATCTACTCTGTTTGTTTGTCGATGTCAGCCTCGGGACGGATGTTAAATATGGTCCTCATTTTCCTTTTTTCTTCACTTTTGAACCTAAAGGCTGGGGGTCCGATTCTTTAGAAGGACTTGTCACTGTGCATTTGGAGATGGAATCTACTTGGTCTGTTTGTCTATGTCAACTGCGGGACGGATGCTAAACTTGGTGTGTTTGCTGTAGCCTTGTTTGTGGCCTTGGTGCCTGTTGGCAGTCTTATCAGTGCGTACTGGGAAGGGACACAATTACAACAGATGTGACTTTATCGCGGTACAATGTATGGTAACAATTACAAAGCATCAGTACAATAATGACAATGACATTGAAGTTTATTGCATATTCATGCCCATTGGAGCTAAATGCAGTATGACTGTACGACGTGTACAAATGATAGAGATGATAATGATAGGTAAACTATGCTATGACCTACGTAATACATTTTACAGAGAGAGAGAACTTTATTGCACGACATTTGTACATGTTTTACATGCTTCTGCCCTCTTCTTAAAACATGTGTAGAAGAATAGATCACTTCTTGCACTGAGCAAAACATTGGTTGGTAAAACATTTTATATGTAGATTTTATAACATTGTTATTATGTACATTTTTACAGCCCTATTTTTTATAGTAAAGGTGTCTATTTAACAGCAGTTTCCTCAACAACATCATTTTTAAGGCCATTGGAGACCCAGTTATTCACGCAAGAATGCAAATAAATAGCACATTATATTTTACAACATACGTCTTCATCTTCTCGCAGTTTTACGACTTACTCATTTTGCTGCAGTTTTATGAAGGACAATGCAGGGCTCCGCTGGAAAGCAGTGTTAACCACTGAGTTGGATTACCCTGGATGAATATGACAGAAATAAAATAAATAAATGACTATAGTCGACCTCGACATTTGCATTCAAAATATGACCTGGCCTGTCAAAGGATGTCACAAGTTAATTAGAAATTCCTGCCCGAAGGCTAATTGCAGTTGATACGAAAGGGAACAAACAAACAGTATAGAATATATCTACTCTGGTCTAAAAGATAACTCTAAACTGTAACTTGTTTGGTTATATTTAGCCCCATCTTGAGTGATTTCGTTCCTCCATAACTTGACTTACTTGGATTATGTCGGGTGCCTCTGCCATGGCTGACCAGTAGTCTCGATCTTGCATGGCCTTCCCCATGCTTTCCATCTGTAGTCCATTGTCCATTTTACCGTAACGTCCTTGATTTTACCTATGTAGTGCTGTGCCCAACATTATGTTTGGAAGCATAATGTTGGTGCTGTTTTCACTATGATACTTTTTGTTACTTTCATTCAAAATAACCCTATTTAGTTATACATCATTACAAAGCTTAAGGTGTCTATCATACAAAACAGTACCCTCAAAGGGTCTAAAACACCCAGAATGCACTAGGAAAATGAAGAGTGAAAATTTGCAAGCACTACAAGGGTTCAACTAGATATTGTAAATTTAACGTAATCACAAAACAATGTAAATATTTTCCTTTATATATCCATTGGTTCAACAGATGTGAAGCCAATATCGCTCATGTAACCACTTGCTATTATGAAAAGCTCTACGCCATTCTATACGTTTTCCACTATGGTCTGTGCGTGCGCGTGCAAAATGATCTTTTTCCTTTAAAAGTTATCCTTCACGGCTTCTAAGATGTCATATCCAGATTGTAAACCACTCTGCCGCAATTGTGTCACATGATGACACTCCATCGTCGGCAGTGATCAAACGATCTTTAGGCGCTAAATGTGTCAGAAGTCTCGGTCTTGCATAGCTTTCCCAATGCTTTCCGGCTGCAGTCCAGTATCCTTCTTATTAACTAGATATTGTAAATTTAACGTATCTTCAAACAACGTATGTAAATCTTTGCCTTTATATATTCGTTGGTTTGACTAATATGCAGCCAAGATCGCTCAAGTAACTACATGCTATCATGAAGGTCTCATCATCATTCTATACGTTTTCCACTATGTTTTAGTATTGTGCGTGCAAAATGATATTTTTATTTTCAAAGTTATCCTTTTTGTTATCTCGGTTTCTAAGATGTCACATTCAGATTGTAAACCACTGTATCTGCCGCAATTGTGTCACATGATGAAGCCCACGCCATCGTCGGGAGTGATCAAACGATCTTTAGGTGCGAAACGAGGCGGGAAATTGTGGAGGAATTACCGGGTGTCGATGATACCTATCTGCGGGATGATGGCGCGATTAATGCGCGGGAAAAATTGGCAGCACGGAAACTGGGTCAAAGGGCGATCACGGAAACGTTAACGGCTCAAAATGATGGCGGCGAAATACGACTTGTTGACCGCCGAAAAGAGGCACAAGACATCGTCACGGAAAAACTTGATAGTTCAGCCGCAATCTGTCCAATCAGGCAAAATAAGGTGTTGTACAAATCAGGACAAGATGGCCAAGCAACTGCAGTTCATTAGACGAAATATTCATATGAGAGGAAGGAGATTCATCGAGTTAAAGTTGACCGATTTTCCCAGGATTTCCTATGGGTTTCGCCATTGCTATCAAGCCAAAATACGCACCATATGGGGGTTTCGAGGTGTCCGTTATATAGGGCGAGGCTCGACTGTTTCCGGGTCACACTGGCAGTAATACGGCAGTGGGCGATAGCATGATTTTAGCAACCTCAACCAGCGGTTTCCTGTTAGCCTGGTATCCAGCCGTAATATAGTTATATTACGGCTGGATACCAGGCTAGTTTCCTGTTGATATAGCCGTACGGTTACCCTCAAGTATGCTGTATACGTTCAGTTCCTGAACATTAGAGAGCAAGGAGCGGTTAATGAGGAGCGGTTACATCAAGATATAACGTCCTTGGTTACATGAGGTAACAACAGTTACTCCTTCCAAACCAAAGGCATCTACACTACGGCTGTACACTTCTATGGAACTCGAAGTAACAATAAATTGTACGCTATGCAGACCGGCCATTTGGTACAGATAGAAGTTTTTGTGTCATAAATTATTCTACGGCCAAGGTAAGGCTAAATGTTGAAATAATGCGCTATTGAGAAACAAATAGACACTAGATGACTGGAAGTTAGATTATACGTACTAGTAAAAAGTTTACGGTTGCCTTTGCTCGACTAGTTGTGTGGGAGATAAAAAACTATGTCAAACCTATCGGACAGCTCATTTCAAAGTGTATACGCAACCTAACTGAGGATGACAAAACAGCCAAAGACACACTTGAGAACTGCGCCTTTAAAGTGTATAGTAACTAACTGAGGTGGAAACGTACATACTAAAGAAGAAAACTTAAAAAGGAAGCCTTTTTCTAAAACAAAAGATTGTCAAGCCCCTGACTCACCTAAGAACTGCGTTCTGTAAGTGTATACTAACCGTGAGAGAACGACGAGAAATCTTTTAAGGAAATCTCCCATGACACACCTACGAACTACACTCTCTATTTGTATATTAACAGAGTACGAAAAGAAATCTTTTAATGAAACCTTTTTTCTAACAGAAAAGTGCGTCATGCACATGACGCATGTAAGAATTGCGCTCTCCAAGTGTATACTAACAGAGAACGAAGAGAAATATTTGAAAGAAATTTTTCTCTTTTATGAAAGAAAAGTGCGTCATGCCATGACACACTTAAGAATTGCGCTCTCTAAGTGTATACTATCAGAGAATGAAGAGAAATATTTGAAAGAAACTTTTCTCTTTTATTAAAGAAAAGTGCGTCATGCCATGACACACTTAAGAATTGCGCTCTCTAAGTGTATACTATCAGAGAATGAAGAGAAATATTTGAAAGAAACTTTTCTCTTTTATTAAAGAAAAGTGCGTCATGCCATGACACACTTAAGAATTGCGCTCTCTAAGTGTATACTAACAGAGAACGAAGAGAAATATTTGAAAGGAACTTTTCTCTTTTATTAAAGAAAAGTGCGTCATGCCATGACACACTTAAGAATTGCGCTCTCTAAGTCTAATAGAGAACGAAAAGAAATATTTGAAAGAAACTTTAATTTTCTCTTTTATCACAGAAAAGTGCGTTATGCTTAAGAATTGCGCTCTCTAAGTGTATACTAACAGAGAACGAAGAGAAATAGTTTAAGGAAATCCTTCTCTTTTATGACAGAAAAGTGCGTCATGCCATGACACACGTAAGAATTGCGCTCTCTAAGTGTATACTAACAGAGAACGAAGAGAAATATTTGAAAGAAACTTTTCTCTTTTATCAAAGAAAATTGCGTCATGCCATGACACACTTAAGAATTGCGCTCTTTAAGTGTATACTAAGAGAAAACGAAAAGAAATCTTTTAAAGAAACTTTTCTCTTTTATTAAAGAAAAGTGCGTCATGTCATGATACACTTAGGAAATGCGCTATCTAAGCGTATACTAAGAGAAAACGAAAAGAAATCTGTTGAAAGAATCTTTTCTCTTTTATCAAAGAAAAGTGCGTCATGCCATGACACACGTAAGAATTGTGCTAAGTGTATACTAACAGAGAACGAAGAGAAATATTTGAAAGAAACTTTTCTCTTTTATCAAAGAAAAGTGCGTTATGCTTAAGAATTGTGCTCTCTAAGTGTATACTAGCAGAGAACGAAGAGAAATATTTGAAAGAAACTTTTCTCTTTTATGAAAGAAAAGTGCGTCATGTCTTGACACACTTAAGAATTGCGCTCTCTAAGTGTATACTAAGAGAAAACGAAAAGAAATCTTTTAAAGAAATTTTTCTCTTTTATTAAAGAAAAATGCGTCATATCATGATACACTTAGAAAATGCGCTATCTAAGCGTCTACTAAGAGAAAACGATAAGAAATCTTTTGAAAGAAACTTTTCTCCTTTATCAAAGAAAAGTGCGTCATGTCATGACACACGTAAGAATTGTGCTATCTAAGTGTATACTAACAAAGAACGAAGAGAAATATTTGAAAGAAACTTTTCTCTTTTATCAAAGAAAAGTCCGTTATGCTTAAGAATTGCGCTCTCTAAGTGTATACTAACAGAGAACGAAGAGAAATATTTGAAAGAAACTTTTCTCTTTTATCAAAGAAAAGTGCGTCATGCCATGACACACTTAAGAATTGCGCTCTCCAAATGTACACTAACAGAGAACGACGGGAAATAGTTTAAGGAAATCTTTCTCTTTTCTTAAGGAAAAGTGCGTCATGTCATGACACACGTAAGAATTGCGCTCTCTAAATGTATACTGAAAGTGAATGAAGAGAAATAATTGAAAGAAACTTTTCTCTTTTATCAAAGAAAAGTGCGTTATGCTTAAGAATTGCGCTCTCCAAGTGTATACTAACAGAGAACGAAGAGAAATATTTGAAAGAAACTTGTCTCTTTTATGAAGGAAAAGTGCGTCATGCCATGACACACTTAAGAATTGCGCTCTCTAAGTGTATACTAACAGAGAACGAAGAGAAATATTTGAAAGAAACTTGTCTCTTTTATGAAGGAAAAGTGCGTCATGCCATGACACACTTAAGAATTGCGCTCTCTAAGTGTATACTAACAGAGAACGAAGAGAAATAGTTTAAGGAAATCTTTCTCTTTTCTGAAAGAAAAGTGCGTCATGCCATGACACACGTTAGAATTGCGCTCTCTAAGTGTATACTAGCGGAGAACAAAGAGAAATCTTTTAAGGAAACCTTTTTCTAAAAGAAACCTGCGTCATACCCATGACACACGTAAGAATTGCACTCTGTATTTGTATATTACGAAATTGAGTACGAAAAGAAATCTTTAAAGGAAACATTTTTCTGAAAGAAAAGTGCTTCATACACATGACACACGTACGAATTGCGCTCTCTAAGTGTATACTATCAGAGAACAAAGAGAAATATTTTAAGGAAACATTTTTCTGAAAGAAAAGTGCGTCATACACATGACACACCAAATAATTGCGCTCTCTAAGTGCATACTATTAGAGAACAAAGAGAAATATTTTAAGGAAACCTTTCTGAAAGAAAACTGCGTCATGCCCATGACACGCTTAAGAATTGCGCTCTCATGTTGTATACTAACAGAGTACGAAGAGAAATGTTTTAAGGAAACCTTTTTCTGAAAGAAATGTCCGTCAGACCCATGACACACTTATGAATTGCGCTCTCTAAGTGTATACTATCAGAGAACAAAAAGAAATCTTTTGAGGAAACCTTTCTCTTTTTCTGTAAGAAAAGTGCGTCATACCCATGACACATTTAAGAATTGCGCTCTCTATTTGTATATCAACAAAGAACAAAATGAAACCTTTTAAGGAAACCCTTTTATCTAAAAGAAAAGAAGGTCAAGCCCATGACACACCAAAGAACTGCGTTCTGTAAGTGTAATCTAATAGAAAACTAAGACAAATCTTTTAAGGAGACCTTTCTCTTTTTCTGAAAGAAAAGTGCGTCATGCCCATGACACACCTACGAACTGCGCTCTCTAAGTGAATATTAACACAAAACGGAGAGAAAAATTTTAAAGAAACCTTTCTCTTTTTATGAAGGAAACGTGCGTCATACCCATGATCTTGAATTGCGCTCTCTGTTTGTATATGAACAGAAAACGAAAAAAAAACCTTTTAAGGAAACCTTTTTTTCTGAAGGAACAGTGCGTCATGCCCATGACACACGTAAGATTGCGCTCTCTATTGGTATATTACAGAGCATGAAAAGAAATCTTTTAAGGAAGCTTTTCTGAAAGAAACGTGCGTCATACCAATGACACACTTAAGAATTGCGCTTTCTATTTGTATATTGACTGAGAACAAAGAGAAATCTTTTAAAGGAAACTTTTTTCTGAAAGAAATGTGCGTCATGCCCATGACACACCTACAAACTGCGCTCTCTAACAGAAAACGAAGAGAAATCTTTTGAGGAAACCTTTCTCTTTTTCTGAAAGAAAAGTGCGTCATACACATGACACACGAATTGCACTCTCTAAGTGTATACTAACAGAGAAGAAAGAGAAATTTTCTAAGGGAACTTTTTTCTGTCATGCCCATGACACACTTAAGAATTGCACTCTCTTTTTGTATACTAACAGAGTTTGAACAGAAGTCTTTTAAGGAAACCCTTTTCTGAAAGTAAAGAAGGTCAAGCCCTTGACACACCTAAGAACTGCGTTATGTAAGTGTATACTAACAGAAAACGAAGAGAAATCTTTTAAGGAAACCTTTCTCATTTTCAAAAAGAAAAGTGCATCATCTTATGACACACCTACGAACTGCCTTCTCCAAGTGAATACTTACACAAAACGAAGAGAAATCTTTTAAGAAAACCTTTCTCTTTTTCTGAAAGAAAATTGCGTCAAGCCCACGACACACTTAAGAATTGCGCTCTCTATTTGTATATTAACAGAGTACGAAAAGAAGTCTTTTAAGGAAACTTTTTTCTAAAACTGGCAAAAACGTTATCAGGCTATGGCAAAGTTGCATGGTATGTCAGGTGCTGGCCGCAGACTCCCTTGAAATAAGCCTGTTTGTTTAACCGTCAGACAGCAGATTCTCAGTGTGGACCAAGGCTCACAGTTTAATTCCTTGGCCACACCAAGTAAATAGTCCATTTCTGAACTCAGCTGAACCTCCTTGCTTCCAACGATACTGAGTCAGGACACGCGGACTCCACGGCTACGCGTTCTGGTATGACCTCTCTGTTGCGACCCGGAAGTATACTGGATATACTGGAAAGCGGTAGCCCAGAAACCCCCATGCAGTACGAAATCGTCGCCGAAATCAGGCATTTCACGGCAGTTTGAAGGCCAACTTTAGCTCTTGAAATCTCACCGTAACATAATATCTAAAAGTTAAAATGCACTGCATGTGATAGATCAACTTGTCAGGATCACGTAGATACCTTTTATAGCATCATCTGGCAAATATTATCTTTTCTATCGAGTTTTTCCGTGACGATGTCTTGTGCCTCTTTTCGGCGGTCAACAGACTCGCCATTAGCCTTTTGTGCAGACCTTAGCCATGCAGGTGGTATTGTACCTACATGAAAAATGAAGCTGTAGTTTGGACAGTATGTGTGTGTGTGTGTGTATATATTTGTGTATGTGTGTGCGTGTTTGTTTGTTTGTGCGTGTTTGTTTGTGTGTGTTTGTGTGTGTGTGTGTTGTGTTTGTGTATGTGTGTGTTTCTGTCTGTGTGTGTATGCGTGTGTGTGTATGTGCGTGTCTGTGTGTGTGTCTGTGTGTGTGTATGTATGTGTGTGTGTGTGTGTGTGTGTGTGTGTATGTGCATGTCTGTCTGTGTGTCAGTCTGTGTGTGAGTATGTGCGTGCGTATGTGTGTGTGTGTGTGTGTCCGCGCGCGTGTGTGTGTGTGTTTGTGTGTTGATAACGTTAAAAGCTCTGAATGGATTAAGATGATATTTGGTACGTGGCTACCTAATTCCCATTCGCTTCTTCCTGAAAGGAACGTTTTGAAGTGGAGTGGGGGGATCAATTAGGCGACCTTCAGAAAATGGTGATGGATTCTTCTACATCCATTAAACGAAAACGAAGCGGCATGAGGGTCAGAAAGTATGTCATGGTAACGTCACGGTAGCTATACAGCTGCAAATGAACAAGCTTGGTTAGAGATACTGTGATGAAAGCTTATGCCGGCAAATAAGAAGGATGTGATTTGATAGACGAATCGACAAGCATGTAACAGAAATTACAATGCCCGTTCGTTTTAATATCTCTAATACAAACGATTTGTTCTTGTGCGCAATCCTCGCTTGCAGGCTAACTACCCACAATTTTATGGGTTAAGTCGGCAATCAGTCATATGGAATGTGCCACAGGAGGATAAAAATGGCGCTACTGTTGACATCTGCATGTTACCGCCGTTTCTGTCATAATTCGGCTTTACAAACAGAGATTTCCACTCTTGCTTTGTAAGAATCGCCCTCGACTTTTTGATATTCTGTCGCGGCCTCTACAATTGCAATCCTGTCGTGTTATCCCATTGGACTGCGGTGTGTTGGCGGCGTCACTGCGTCTTAAAATTATTTGTTTCAGCATGACTTTATTTTATTTTGTTTTATTCTATTCTATTGAATTGCAGACAGTGTAATACATGGCAAACCCAGGCAGCGTAGCCGATATTGGGTGCCAACACATACGTACATTTACACATGACTTTATAGATATAATGAGAACATCATGCAAAACGTACAAATATGACTGAAAAGACAACAAAACACACATGATGAAACTCGTTCAACGCTCTGACAATTCGTTCGGCCAAAGCGGGGTCACTAACGTGTCGCAGCTTCGAATTCAGTGAGCTATCCGCCTAAGGCTAACGTAATTTTCCGTTTCCGCAAACAGTCCGGCCGGACCCCGGGTAGAAAATGTGACACGTAGACCTACGGTTTTGGTCAATGGTCCCCTTGCACCTGACGTCATAGATCACGTGACCTTGTTTACGCCGCCATATTGGGTGTCAAAACAGCGGGAGAACCAAATTTTGTCGTCTGCTATTCGGTGCGAGCAGATGTGCGAGAGTTAGGAGTGACATTTGGCCGCCATGAGCGACAAACGTCCGTCAGATCAGACGTCAACTGGTAGGGGAGCGCTACCAAGCCATTTGTCGTGTTTGAGCGCCCCTGATCGGAAAAGATACAAGGAAAAATGTGCTCTGTTGGGGGAGACCGGCGACCCGTATTTGCTTCCGACTGCCAAGATGACCGCGGTCATGAACTGTGAAAAATTGCCCGGTATCGCATTTCCTGACATTTACGTTTATCTGATAAGTAATCCCTCAGTTTACACCGGGGAGGCAATGAAGGCTTACAAAAGCCTAGATGCCTACAAGTATTTCGTGAGTGGCAACTTTAAGTCAACGATGTACTTGTTTGGAGGCACACCACGAAGGACAACAAGCACATATATGTCATAAGGTCCAAGGTAAGGGTCGATATTATTGTTAGCGTCAGATGCAAAATAATCAAATTAACATTTCATGTAAGCTAAACATTTGTGTAAATCTGGGCATCTGTGCCAAAATGATTTTGATAGTGTACAGAAAAACAGTTCTGGGAAAAAGGATCTAACGTCACTTGGTTAATATAAACAAGATATCGCAATCGGGGAGTAAATGACTCCTTGGCTTAGTGGTACAATGCTTGCCTCCAGTGCAAGAAGTCGTGAGTTCTAATCCCTGATCGGATCAATTTTCTTTTACTTATTTGTTTTTAATCTTTAATGGTAATCTCTACAGTTTGAAAAACTCATTTCCAATGTAGCTAGTTTCGTTTCCCCCTCGTTTTCCATGTATAATGTACAAAAAATAAATGAGTAATTACTGCATCCTCTACAGATCAATTTTTGGTGTTGACAGAATTTACAGTGCTTAGCAATATTTACAATATTCAGAGTCCTGATAAGTTTTAAAATAACCTCCTTAAGTAGATATAGACCATTGCTTATTATGCATTTTATCTGAATGACTAAATCATCTTGTTATTTTTCCAGGTAAAGCATTCAATGGCCATAAGAAACAAGGCAGTTAGTGTGTGGGTGGCTGTGCAAGAGGAAGGTACAGTCATAACTGGCCACTGTGACTGTATGGCCGGGGTTTCTGAAGTTTGTTCACATGTTGCAGCCACACTGTTTTACATGGGCCAAGCTGCGGCTACATCGTGTACATCAAAACCAAGTCTATGGAACAGACCACTAAAAAGAAAACCCCAGAAACCGTATGCGGAGGGCAGTGCCATCAACTTCAAAAGACCAAAAAACCCACTGCTGGACAACAACACCCCACCAAGGCTTCCCAAAACAGCAGCAACAGGAACCTCCCTTAAACAGCCCACAGTAAGCCAGAAGGACACATTTTACAAAATGATGCGGGACTCAGGCATCAAGCCTGCCTTCCTTTCTATTGTGAAAGGTTACACAGACCCATACATACCATCAGTTGTTGCCCTTAATCTGCCCTCACCACTCTGCCGGCTCTTCAGGACAGAATACATGCAGCTCAGTCACAATGACCTCACAAAAAAGTGTGAGGAAGAGGCTAGCAGGCTTGCTTTCATTACGGAACAGGTAAGTCATTTGTACACAATTTGATACACAAAATATTGTTAAGTATAATTGTGAAAAAAAGAAGCTGTTACCTCCGTGTTATACTGTAAATGCATTTAAGTTTGCGGGGATTTAATTTCGTGGTAGCGGTAAAAATGGCTTTTCGTGGTGGATTTAAGTTTGCGGTAACACCGTAGATTGCAGTCTAATACCATAATAGAAAAATGTTCGCGGTGGATTTAAGTTCGCGGTGAAGTTGTCACCGCGAAAACCGCGAACATTAATCCACCGCAAACATTTCTGCATTTACAGTAACTGCTCAAATCAATTTAATTTTTCTTTCTTCACAATTTATTAAAGGTTGCAGCCCTGGAGAAAACCACAAGACTGCAGAGCAAGAGCAACACTTGGTTCGAGTATCGGGCTGGCAGAATCACTGCATCAAACTTCAGGGCTGCTGTGAGCACAAATCCTGTCAGTCCATCAGTCTCCCTGATAAAACGGATCTGCTATCCGGAAGCCTACAAGTTTAGCACTGCAGCAACAAGGTAATATGATGTGAAATTAATTGCTTATGGCTGAACCAATTTTGTTGGTGATTTCAGTATCTTTGGTGTAATGTCAGGTTTTAATTTTTATTGTTGCAGTGAGCTCTTTGTATGGAAGCATTGCTTTGTATGTAAAGTATGAACTTCAGTCTACATATTATAAGTGGTTTGTGTCCTAGGAGACTGTCCATAGTTCTTTCAGTGGGGTAGGAATGCAGTAGTGCAAAAATGGAGTGTTCGCAGTGGTTTTAAGCTTGCGGTATTGCCTTCTACTGTTGTCACATACTGTCATGGACAAATATCCGTGGTGGTTTTAAGTTCACGGTGAATTGGCAACCGTCAAAAACACAAACATTTCTGCAATTACAGTTTGCAGGGATATATCAACTTCATGGCAGTGGGAAAGTGGAGTGTTCGCAGTGGTTTTGAGTTTGCGGTAGCAAATATAGTCACATACTGTCATGGAAAAATGTTCACAGTGGTTTCTAGTTTGCAATAAAGTGGCCACAGTGCACATAAAAGCTCTTTGAACATTTTTCATTTACAGTATACACCTTTTTGATTGATAAGGAAGTAAGTTTATACAGTATATGTGCATGTATATTTTCAGGTGGGGGTGTCAGCATGAAAGCACTGCGATCAACAGCTACAAAGAGATGCAGGTGAAGGATCATGACAGTCTGAAGGTGGGAGATTCTGGCTTTCACATCCATGCAGAGCACACCTTCCTTGGGGCCACACCTGATGGGCTTGTCACCTGCAAGTGCTGTGGGGAAGGTATCCTGGAAGTGAAGTGTCCAATGTGCGTGAAGGACAAAACCTTCGAGTCTGAGGCAGACCAGCAGCACCGCCAGTTTTGCTTAGAGTTGAGAGGGCAAAGATTACAGTTAAAGCACAGTCATCCCTACTACTTCCAGGTACAGGCCCAGCTGGCATGCACTGGTCGCAACTACTGTGACTTTGTGGTATGGCGAGGTGCAGGGAAGACAACACAGGAGCTCCACATAGAGCGCATCTACCCTGACGTTGCCTTCTTTTCTACATATGTAGCAAAGGCAAAGACCCTGTTCAATAAGTGCATTATGCTAGAACTTGTTGGTAAATATTACACTTCTAGGCAACACCTAACTTCTGTCACTTCATAGTATAACACCAAATGGTCTGAGTCTCGAAATATTGATAACTTGTGACAAATCACTGTGTCTGAGACATTGTTTTGGTTAATGATGTTGAATTTTTTCGGCTTCTGTGCCGTCATGTTATGGCCAAATAGCCTGAAACTTAGAACCATTTTTGAACATTCAATGTACAGTGGTAATCCTTTAGAATAATGTTATAATAGAATAAATTATAAATTATTATAAATCAATGTTACAAATAATTTAATGTAATATGAAAAAGTTAACTGATGAAGTACATATTTTTGTCCTGTAAGTATTGTAAATACCCGTAACTCTTTTAACTTAAAACAAATATTATTATACCATTGAAGAAGGATATCATAAACATGTACAGAGACCTGCGTAATGTAAAAAATGTTTACTCAATAATTCATCTACAAAAATTGAGATATTGGCACTATATTGATTGGTTCTAGCCTATTGCCAGGCAATTATTTTTAGTTGGGCCTACCCAGTGCACAATTATTCTGTGTAACACAATGTCTGCTGTCCGGGGCTGTAACTTCTAGGAGGCCAGCACATGTTTTGCGAGCTGCTATAAGTGAGATTTAATCAGGCTAGTGCACCATGGTACACAGCGAACCTAACTAAAGATGAGGACCCGACCCGGGTTCCTTTACATAGATTTTATAATACAATATATTACAATATCCTGAGACAGAATTTTTTCTCTTATCCCATTAGGCTTCTGTCTAATATCAATAAACACTTTTGATGATGTACATATATATGTACAATTTCTCTTTTAGCACCTAACACCTTACTTCACCTCACTTACCAACAAGATGTAAACTTTCTCACTTCTAACACTGATGAAGTTGCGATTAAACCTTTTGTCACCAGGACCTGGTTTGGCGTTCACGTATCTACCATTTCAAGAACTGTACATATAGAATACAACACGGTGTATTCCGTATCGCCCAAGGTATCAGCCCGACCGCGGGTCGGATTGCCCGAAGGCCGGAGGGTGATCCGACCCGCGGGAGGGCTGAGACCGAGGGTGATGCGGAATACACCGTGTTGTATCTTATTTATGTCATACCCACCTGAGAAAACCCATGTTTTGATGCGAAATGCGCCAGAAGTTGAACAAATTTGGTGCCCTCGAAAAAAACAGCGTTGCAACAGTAATGTTCCAACGTCCGAATCAGGTATTCGAACTTTCGATGGCGCCGTACTCGGCCCACTCGAAACAGTTCAATTTATTCGAATGGAGCCCGTGTGATAACCCCGGGCCGTACAGAAAGTTATTAGCCGGTCCGAAACACCAGTATCGAACGTTTTCGCGTCACAGGTATGACATAAATCACTTCACACAACAAACAAACCTACATGTTTTAGCAACACATTCCATCTGATGTACAAATGTATTATATAGTCATTACTCAATGGGGACAACTGATTCACATAGGTTGCATAATGCACAAGACACCTGAACAATTTTGTCAAATGTCGTCAGGTTACAGGTTGGGTCTACATTTGTGTAAGGAATTTCAACTGGGCCATTAAGCATAGTGTACTTCTGTCGTAAAGTTCCAATAACACGCTCCACATGTATTCGAAGAGATGCTAACTCTCTTGTAGAATCGCAATCTTTCTTGCTGAGTTGTTGCTTTCCTCTCGTAAATGCAGGAATTGCCAAAGTAGCTCCGTGCATGGCAAGGCACTCCTGTATGTCGAAACCCCGGTCAGCAAGTACTTGATCACCAGGAAGCAGCTTCTGTAGAAACCCACTGTTTTCAGTTATAACCTTGTCACTGGTTCTTCCTCCCCACCCTTTCGAGATGAAGGTTATGACACCCTGTGGCGCAATGCCGATTAAGTATTTGAGGGTATTTCTTGATTTGTAGCTAGAGTATGTTTGTGATTGTGCTTCCTGGTCACTTGACCGCTCAAGTGCAACCTCGAAACAGTCTATGATGGCTACACATTTCTGGTACTTTTGTCTGAACGCCATGGGCAGTGTTTTTCTAAGTTCTTCTCTATCCGGCCAGATGATAGCAGTTGGTACCAGAATAGTAAAGAGAAGATCCACAATATGATGTACAGTTCTTGAAATGGTAGATATGTGAACACCAAACCGATAAGCCAGGTCCTGGTGAAAAAGGTTTAGTCGCAACTTCATCAGTGTCAACAACAACTGCTGGAAGTGAGACAGTTTACATCTTGTTGGTTCTGTCATCTGTGGTGATAATAAAGTTAGAACAGAATTGAAAACATTATAGTTTGGCAAACCAGTGTGAAATCTGACCTTTTCACTATCTACCATAAATATTTCCTCTGTAAGTGACAGAGCTGTAATAGTTTGTCTCAGATTGTGATTTTCAACTCTAAGTGCTCTACATTCCGCCTCATAATCCACTGGGTTTTGGGTCAGGTTTTCACCGGCTCCACCTCTGCATCTTCTCTCTGTTTTATCTGGATCTGATGGCTGTGGTGTACTCTCTGCACTATTGCCAGTCAGGATTTCACCGGCTCCACCTCTGCATCTTCTCTCTGTTTTATCTGGATCTGATGGCTGTGGTGTACTTTCTGCACTATTGCCAGTCAGGATTTCACCGGCTCCACCTCTGCATCTTCTCTCTGTTTTATCTGGATCTGATGGCTGTGGTGTACTTTCTGCACTATTGCCAGTCAGGATTTCACCGGCTCCACCTCTGCATCTTCTCTCTGTTTTATCTGGATCTGATGGCTGTGGTGTACTTTCTGCACTTCTGCCAGTCAGGATTTCACCAGCCCCACTACTGTATCTTCTCTCTGTTTCTTTTTGTTGCTCCTTTCTCCGAGTTTTTAACTTTTGACGGTGTTCATATGTGTCAAGGTCACAATGCCTTTTCCTTTTGACATGGGAAGGCACATAATCGAAAATAGATGGCACATAGTCTGGTGACACTGGGTCTTCACTCTTCTTTCCTGAAAAAAAGATAAAAAACTGAACATTAATTTTTCCATAAATTCATATTTATAAGGAGGCCTCTGGGTTGAAAGCAAAGTTGAAATTTGTTCAAAATAAATATAGTTGAGAACTTGAGTAGGGTAGAGTTATAAGTGCCAGGAATTTATACGTGGCTAATCGTCCATTTGTGATTTTGCTTGGCTAGCCAGAAGCCAGAGTATTTGAAGCCTAAACAATATAACAAAATACAGCAAAATATTCTAGTCACAGAGTTTACCGGAACATCGGCCACCAAAATAGGCAGCAAACTTCCTTGTTAATTTACGCATCGGATCGGAGCTGTTTTCAATTTATAAAAGTAAAATGCGTATTAGAGTACACTTCGTGACGTGAGCGATCTGGGGAGGGGGGCATTAACTAGATGGATCCCACAACGCTACTTAAAATAGTGTACACAAAGTGTACTTTGACTACCGAGCTCTATACAACCCCCACAAACTGGAAATGATTGTGACGTAGAAGTGAAGAGCGGCCTAAAATGGAACCAGCCGTTTCCTATCTACTCTACCTACTCTCTACTCTACTCTACTCTAAAATAGTTCGTGGCATGGATGCTTCGGCGAACAAAACACGAATTCTGAAAACTACCACTGAAGTTTTGAAAAGTTTATATTTCCTAATACCATTATAAATGAGTGCTTAGTTACCAGAGATGAAGTGCGCACTGCATAGCCTGCTTGAGTCCGTTGGCTGCCAGTCGACCCGTCTTACTGCAGCGATCCATTTTCCCCTCCTCGGTTCTTCCCGCGGAAATCGATAGAAAGACTCAGAAGTACCGGGATTCTTCCTGTTATGGCATCCCACAGCAGCACAAGTGTGTACCATGTTGCTAAAATATGTGTAGGTACAGCCGCACGATCACCAGCGGGTGCAAATCGAGGAAGTCCTTGAGGCGTGAAGGACAATGCGTTGCACGTGCGTACTGAGTGAGGAACTTGACACCCAACATGGCGGCCCGCCCCTATGACCTCTGACCCGTGACGTCAATGCAAATGGTCCAAGGCACCGAAGCCACAATGGACCGATCCAAAAACCCCGCCCCCCGTTCGATCATGGTTTTAATTCGAACACCTCCGTCACAGCCGCCACGCCACGTCGAGAGTTCGAGGCTTTTTTATTTTCCTTCCGCGAGAGAAAGTAGTCCGTTCCATGACTTCGGGCGTCAACAGCCCCTACAAGAAAGCTTATCGCAGGAGTACATTACCGTTTATCTTACTAATGTCAAGTTATTTACAATATTTTAGACTCATTTGTTATCTCTGTGGATTTTTGAACCGATAGTTTATCGTTTTCCTGTCAATTATACGGCCCGAAATCTCGTGATTTTCGTGTAATTTCCCCTCATATTTACCTTTGCCAGAATGGCTAAGGTTATGTTTTGGGCTTGTGAGTCTGTGTGTCTGTCTGTCTGTCTGTCTGTCTGTTAACAGCATAACTCAAGAAGTCTTGGATGGATCCCGATAATATTTGGTAGGTGGGTAGGGGTCGGGAAAACGAAGGTCAAGTTCGATAATGGGCCCCCTAGCGGCTTGCTAAGGTACTGCAGCAGAACCTCAATTTTTGATATCTCGTGTTCTGGACATGCTGTGATCATGATTTTTGAGTGGTATATAGCCCTCGAGGCAGAGAGTAAGTGCTGTGAGTTTGGGCCCCCTAGCGGCTTTTTTGGAACTGCAGGCGCCGGATTCCTTTCAAACTTTGGATGAGAATAACTCTAACGTTACAACGTGTTGACGGATCGTCATGATTTTTGGTATGTAGATAGAATGAGTGATGACTTACATAATGGTATACTAATTATGCAAATCAGCAGCTAATTTGCATAATTAATGAGGAAAAATTATAAATCCACTACATTCCATGATAGGACTTTCAAACTTGTCACATATGTAGCTGGGAAGGAGAGAAATGTCGACAGATATCAATTATGCAAATGATGACCTCATTTGCATAATTAATGAGAAAATATGAACATGTTGACGGATCATCATGTTTTTTGTATGTAGGTAGCGTAAGTGAAGACCTACATAATGAGATAACAATTATGCAAATCAACAGCTAATTTGCATAATTAATGAGGATATTTTATAAATTCACTACATTCCATGATAGGGCTTTAAAACTTGTCACATATGTAGCTGAGAAAGGGAGAAATGTCAATACATATTTATCATGCAAATGATGATCTCATTTGCATAATTAATGAGAAAATATTAACGTGTTGACGGATCGTCATGATTTTCGGCATGTAGATAGCCTAAATGAAGACTTATATAATGTGATACTTATTATGCAAGTTAACAGCTAATTTGCATAATTGATTAGGAAAAGTTAATAAATCCACTGCATTCCATTATAGTACTTTCATCAAAGTTGTCACATATGTAGCTGAGAAAGAGGGAAGAGAGTAAGAGGTGTATTTAAAGACTTTGAAAGAGAATAAGTCAAGAATGGATCAAAGGATCATCATGATTTTTGGTATGCTGATAGCTTAAGTAATGCTTGATACAATTTGATATCAATTAATTGCAAATTGGGATCTAATTTGCATAATAAATGCCGAAATTTTATAAACCAACTCCAAGCATTTAATTATAAAGAAAATGAAATGAGTAACGCATTTGTCTACAGACATCATTCTACATAACAAACCTGGTTTATTTGGCAAAGGTATGTGTTCGTGGAACTCTAGTTTTTAAATGTTGTAGATTTCAAACCAACAGGAATTTGGGACCACAAGAAAGAGCAAACATTGTAGTTTCTGTCGGTATAAGGCTCATCATAGATTTTGAGGGCGTAATGCAAATGCCGCCAATCCGCGCGGAGTCATGTCATAATTTTGACTCCAGAATAGAACGCGCCCGATTTGACTTTTTCAGTAATTATCGACTCTGGACAGGTCTTCGTCCCATAGATATCGAATCTTTGACCGGAACCAAGTTAACAGTGGTCCCCCGTATATAAATTCCAACTTTCAAGTTGATATGCCAATCCGAGATGATATAAATATAACTTCAAAAGTTCTAACTGACTACCGTAGCGAAACGCGCGCCGTTTTGTGACAGTTCTACGTTCCATGACCCCCGGGCGTTGGGACTACTTACAAGAAAGCCTGCTGCTTGAGTTTACAACTATGTATATTCAACATTTCATCGCATATACATTTTAAAGCTTCTCACTTCACTCCTTTGGATTTTTAACAGATTTGTCTAGCTGTATCCATTTGATTTTATAACCTGAAATCAGTTGATTTTAGTGCAATTTCCACCGCTTTTTTATCTTGTGACAGATTTGAAAATAAACGGAAAATTTAGTGCACAGAATAGTCCGAATTCTCTTCTTTCAGTCGGTATATGGCATACTATCCATTTCGTGGTAGTAATAGGCTTTTTTCCCAATCGCGCGAGGGCACCTCATCAGAGGCATTCAAAAAAGAACGCTTCCGCCCTTGCGTCAACGCCCGTTCCACGGAGCCCGCGCCAGACACGCACCGCCGTATTTGCGTCCTAGTTGCCGTAAGACCAATGTAGCATTTGCTAATTCAGTCCGTCTCAACACTGTTTTATTCCGTATGCGTCCTCTGACAATACCGGGGATGTGCATCGGTACCGCATCTTGTGTTAAAAAGCCAGCTGTACTCGAATCAGCTACACCAACAACTTGCAATATTTGCGCGTAAAACAGTCGATAAGGTGACCCCGATAGACATGGACTTTCAAACCTTTCCAAATTTCAAACCAACAGGATCTTTACCTGAGTTGTAGTCGAAGATTCGACAAAGCTAATTCACTAGTCATTAAAGATAGAATCGAGGGCGTAATGCAAATGCCGTCAATGTGAAATTCGTCGAAATTTTTGCCCCGTACGGCACCGCCATTTTGCTAATTTTACTATGTAACAAATATGACCATGAAACTAACTTTAATTGCCGTAAAATCCCCCCAAAACGGTTTATACAGAGAGCACATGGTGTTCCCTTTTTGTACATATAACGCAATATTTGTAGAATGGCCGCCAAATAGGTTTAAAACAGCTGTTTAAGTCGGGTGAAATTTCATCCAACTGTCACGCGACAAGCCTTTCCTTAGCAACGACGTTGCTAGGGACCGCGGAACACTTCGAACTGCAAATAAAAACGGTTCGATTCGTGTTCGATTTACTACGTGGCTTGGCGGCTGGTCAAAAATAGCTATTCTGTCCCGCTGTGGCAGTTTTTGATGGAGGTGTTCGAAATAGAAAAGGGGGTTCTATTTGTTCGATATGACGTTCGACAGGATCGGTCCATTTTGTCCCGGTGACTGTTGGATACCGGTGGTATCCCTCAGTGATCCCCACGGGTAGGCCACGGCGTCTATGTGTTACTGGGCCCCAGGTTCATTTTAAGTCCGACTTAAATTCAACCCGGGTTCCGGCCAGGTGCCAAAAATATACCACGGGAGCAGCAAGGGATGTTTTAAGAATCGAAAAATAAATCAAAATATATAACACCTAGAAATACACACATATCATGCCCATGGATCTTATTTTGACATTTTGTGTATTTTGATGTCTTTTATGTCATTCTTTTCGCCCCCGAAAGCTGCCCGTCCGGGCCCAGGTTTGAAAATGTGACCCAAGCCTTACGGGGCCAAGTAGGGGTAAGTGCCAAAAACAGCCAGTGGACTGCACGACGGCCCCTTTTTACAATTGGGACTTAAGCCCAACGCAGCGGAAAACCGGAGATTTCTTATTGTTGCTGTACGCATGTCCCTGTCGACTCCACCATTCTCCCACTACTTCCCAGGTTTCAATCATTTAAGCACTTTGTCAGCCTGTAGATACAAGATAACAAAACCACTCTTTCGCCATGAAAACTGATTAGTCTTATCTCAACGGTGCACCGTCTGATAGAGGAGAGATAGCGACACGTGAAAGCGTTACACACTGCGTTAGACAAAATTTGTTAGAAAGGCAACATTTTCGCCAAAAATGCTAAATGCTTTCACCGTAGCTTTTTGTCTTGCTACTCCCACAGAATACTATGCCATTAGGTTTTCACTATAGCATTGTGCGCGAGTAAGAAAAAGCCACCCTACATCTATTTGGTTTTCGGACCAGGTCATTAACATTTGTATATGATATACCATTGGTATTGGCCAAATTTGGTATCGCAAACCTGTGATTGTTCATGTTCATATAACAAATTACCTGCCAGTATGCTGATGCAGTTCTAAGCTCTAATTGGTTTCTTGCAAAATAATACGAAAGAAAAACTGTTTGTTATTTGCGTTGTCACTTTTGCTGTACTTACTTTCTTCCGTTAGTTTTCTGATTGAAATAAACGCGCTGATTTAATTTTGACCCCGTTTTGACATGGTGCTACTATCTGTACAATGTGTGTGATTTAATGTTGTTACATTTGAGCAAAACTGAGTCGATTTGGCACTAAAAGCTAAAAGCATTTCTCCATCAAGACAGCGTACCGGACGACCGGGAACACTTCAGGTCTTAGAGAAGACGTAATGGGATGTTTTGCCCCACTTACTCTTGACAAAGGTGCGCCAAACTTTCACATTAAAAACTCTAGAGAACGAGAACAAGTACAGAGCCCCCCAAAATGCAGAACTGGGCGTTTCTAAAAAAAAAAACTAGTCCCCGTGAATTTTCCTTACAATTGTCTTGGCTGAGTGAACTTTATAGCACGACAGTTGTACACGGTAGAATGTATGGCAACAACTATTACACAAAATAAAGAAAAAGAGTAAAACTTAACATCCTAATTAATCCTAATGTCACGATAAGGGCTAGAATAAATTTTGATAAAATATTTCAATCGAGTGGGGCTAATCAGGAGTGACGGTATTTTTCTAATAACAAAGCAGTTTTTATCTTTATCTTTATCTATATTGCAATGAGACAAATCTTTTGTATATAATTATACTTTCTGAAGTCATATTTGCAGACGTGACTATCATAAGATGGTTACAAGAATATTAAAGGTGAAGGGCGAACAGGCTTGTCGGTAAAGTTCACGTAAAGGTGATAAAAGCTGAGAACAACGTAAAATTTCACGATAAAAACAGCAAATTGAGCATCGTCTGTAGCTCAATAACTCCCTGTTATAGGAGGGGATTGTTTCACCCCACAAAATTCAATTCTTGTTAGCAATGCTGATTGGTCAATTTCGACCCCAAAGCAACACAAGGCAGTAATTGTCCATCTGTCGTTATTACTTTCCGCCATTTTGTCCTTGACTAAGTCAAGGTCAGAAAGACACCGAATACAGGTCTCTGACCTTCATTATTCCCACATTACTGTAATCATAAGTAAGACGCATTTCTTGTCAGTATTGTAGTTTTATTGGAGTGTATTGGAAGCAAGACGCATTTCTTGTCAGTTTTGTAGTTTTCTTGAAGTGTATTGGAATGATGCCCGCTGGGCCTAATCTGTCAATAGTAGGCCAAAAACACACAACGATTTGGTCGATTTTTTAGTGCGTATGTGTGAACATTTGCCACTAAGAACCTATTTTTTTATTGTTGTTTTATGCCTATTGCAATTTCCTAAGAATTCGCTACTCAGTTTGTAGTGTATTACACTTATAACGCTCTATTCCATGCTAACGTTATATGATATTTAACTCCAACGATATATATCATTTCTTTATGGGTTTCTTGGTAGATTGACCTGTTGGTCCTTATCACCATTCACCGGTACAATCTATATAAGGTGATCAATTGATCGAACGTAGGTCAGAAGGGTCAAGGTCAATGTGAGTGAAGGTCAGAAATAACGGTTGTTTAGGCAATAAAACCAATTCTGACCTCATGGGGGAAAAAGGTCAATCAGAACGAGACAAGACGAGAGAAACCGCTCCAGCAATGCCAGACGAAATACGGGTGTTGAAATGACTGTAGTCAGACCAAATTGGCCATAACGTTACATTTTACTGTGTGTGTTGAGGTACACATGTACACGATGAGACTTGAAGGTACGTTTTGGTTCTAAGAGCTTGGGTTGCATTCTGTCATGCAGGGTTAACTCGCTAGGACACGCTTTATACAGCGTTCGAACCCGGTACTGCAGTAGATTAAGTCAGATGTTTACAGCAATATTTCTGTCTTACCGATGGATGCGATGGTTGACCATGAAGTTGTCGATCTAAGCCCTTTGTCAATATTAGTGTCGTTATTTCACCCCAAGCGAGTCAAGTGTTGTTTGCGGCTTGTCTGTAACTGTGTTTGATGGCTACATCGGACTGGCCAGGGTATTCATTCGGATGATTGCAGATTTTGCCCGAATTCCCAGATGATTGTGGACTAACCTTAAACTCTCCCCTATGTGTTTGTATTTGTCTGTGTGTAATTGTATGTGTATGTTTGTGTGTGTGTGTTTGTGTGTGTGTTTGTGTGTGTGTGCTTGTGTGTGTGTGTTTGTCTGTGTGTGTGTGTGTGTCTGTGTCTGTTTGTGTGTGTGTGTGAGAGTGTGTGTGTGTGTCTGTGCTTGTGTGTTTGTGTGAGTGTGTGTGAGTGTGTGTCTGTGCTTGTGTGTGTGAGTGTATGTGTGTGAGTGTGTGCGTGTCTGTGCGTGTCTGTGTGTGTCTGTGCTTGTGTGTGTGTGTGTGTGTGTGTGTGTGTGCTGTGTATGTGTGTTCTGTGTTTGTCTGTGTCTGCACTGCAGTTTCAGCATGTTCCAAAAGGCGGGTGGAAACCTCTGATTGCCTCCCTCTTTATCAGGTTTTGTGTGGGATCGGTTTGCTTGCTACAGTGCATATTCTTTTATTGCTTGTCATTTTTAATCTCACAGCTGTGGCCATAACGACGGGCAAATTTTTACTGGTAATAGTATCATATTGGATATCTCACGTTGACCAAATACTCTTCAAGGCTATAAGCCTGTTGGATAATTTTGCCAAAGAATGATAGTCTGACAAAAATACACTTTCCCATGTATGTTTACATTATAAATGGAGGTCCCGTGTATGGGGAGAGTCACATCCCATGCACGTTAAAGAGGCCGACACGTGCGATGGTGCGGTGTGAGATGGAGCAAGCCATTCTGCCTGGAGTTGGTGATTCACTTCAAATCACCCGGACGGGAGACCTGGCGCATCCCCGTCTTGTAATTAGCCAGCGAAAGGGTATGTTACCCCGTAAGGGGCGGTATAACCCCGTCGTGTGTAAACGTGTGCGAACATGTGTGTATGGCGGCTTTAAAAAGGTGTCCCTTGACACCTGTTCCGCCATACTCTCCATTGTCATCGTATATGGAGAATGCTAATAAATGAATAAATAAGTAAATAATTCTATAGTCCTGATTAACTTTCAGGGGATAAAATGATAAAAGTCGTTTGTACACATTATCATTATTTTATCAATTTATTCATTAGCTCAGTCAATCACTCCATTAAAATCCATATGCCAATGTCACAATCACACGAGGTGCAGATCAAATAACAAGATGAATTAAAAAGTAGATAATTAAACCAATCTAATGGTGAGTATCCATTTTTCAAGCTGAGAGTTGGTGTTGGGGTATCATGAGCAAATCCAATTAATCCTTGGGCCCCTAGCGGCAACCGTTGATACTGCATTTGTTGGAGTCTTTGTAACTTTTGTCACCTTTAAGCTTACCACCTCTATACCACGATCATTATGTAATTAAATACCCATATCTGTAACTGGACACCACCCATATCATTGCACCCCAAACACATCATATCATCGTAACATTAGGCTTGTAAGTTATGTAATAATCTACTCACTAAAACGCACTAATTTTTGCTTCCCTCGTGCCAAGTAGCCTATACGTCCAACAGTGTATGTAACCTTATACAATTAACGAATCAAACTAATCTGCGTGTTGTGCGTTTTTAATCTTTATATCTTAAAGCAGGCGAAATGATTCGACTCAGTGTCAGTGTTTAAGCATATTTTTGCAACATTCAGTGCATCCATCTTTCTAGTGCACATTGCAAACCCTTAGGTCCACCCAACCAGGAGCATTGAGTTAAAATGTGCGTCACTTTTGAATACCTTAGCCTCCATTGCTGGCGTTTTCTAATTGGAGGCCTCCAATCAGAAAACGCCAGCAATCAGCGACCGAGTACAAATAGAAATGGCCAGCAAAAGTGTATTATGAGCCCAAAAATGGCCCCAAAGAGCCTGCTATGGAGACTATACCTTCAGTTGCTAAAGCATTGTTATATTTAAACTTCTGCTATGACTATTCTTATGTTTGAATTTCCAGAATCTCATTTGTATTCCTTTTGATTTCTGTTTCGTATTGTTATGGTTACATTAAAATCTTTGTTTATCATTTTGGTTATTCTTGTACACAAGTCTTCATGTGTTTAATTTGTACTATTGCCATTATTCTGCTGGATGGTTCTCAAAATTTGTATGCTTTTGTTTATTTGAAAAAAAAATTAAAATGTACATCACTAGAAAGATGTTGTACATGCTGCAAACCAAGGGGGTTAAAATGATTTTTAACCTCCTTGTGCAAACGTAAAACATTGGGACTGAGCTGAAGATGACGTCATCAAAGCTGGAACTACAACCCGGATCATGTGGTACCACTTAGGGCTGGGTACCGGTACAGAAAATTCAGGTCCAGGTCCGGTTCAGGTCCAAAGGATCAGGTCCAGGTCCGGACCTGAACCTGGACCTGATTCAGTATGACTCATACCAATGGTCCATTTCACAACAAAGAAATCGGTTGGGTGGAGTATTAGACTTACACTGGCGTTTTAAAATCCAACAACGCTATTTGCACCTGTGCGATTGGCTGTAAAATTTAGTAGAAGTTACTATAAACTCTACTCTACTTCACTCTTGTTATTTTCTTCCACCTACAAGCGCCAAAACGTGTGAATACCGGATAAAATAATCTGTTAATTTTCTAATCGGTCCAGCATCAGGTCTACCTAATTTTTTCAGGTCCGGTTTTTCTGGACCGGTCCAATAAGAAAAACCGGTTTTGTACCGGTACGCTGTACCGATACCCAGCCCTAGTACCACTGTAATCTCCAAGCAGATCCTACGGTAGCATAAGATAGTATCAAAAGCTGGCAGAGGAGTGAAGCCGGCCTAGGAGTGTGTATGCGACCGGAGGATCTGCGTCCAGTAGCAAAACACACTCCTAGGCCGGCTACCGTTAGTCTGGGTACCATCTGGATAGTAGTTCGCTCCTATGTTCGCTTCTTCAGAACAGCAGAGAAGCGATATATGTAGTATATGATGGATGTCACAGCTAGAAGTGACTGCATATTGTATATAATGAACGCCCGAGCGAACTACTTTCCGGATGGTACCCAGGCTATACTACGGCAGGACCTGCTTACCGCAGCCCGGGCTAGTAGTAGTGTATCGCTCAGTAACACTTGCGATGGACGATGCCGGGCCCCATCTCGTCATACTCGTCCTTGGTGACCCACCCACCGAACTCCTCAGCCGTGCAGAATAAAGACCCACCCTTCCACGCGGCGTTCATCCCCAAGGCCGTGACCTTGACCTTCAGGCCTGATGGAAGGGCGGCGACCTCCTTCTCCAAGCGTTCTCCCAGGCCTGGATCCAGGATAGAGGACAACGATTAGGAACAGTTCATCGGCATCGTGTGTGGTGTAACTGGTAGAACATGCGGCTCAGAATCTAGAGGTCCCGAGTTCGACACCCGCCGTGCCCCCGACGTTGAGCCATTGGGGAAGGCACTTTACATGACCTTCCTCACAGCACAAATGTGTAAAAACTTCGGTTCATTGGCATCGTGTGTGACGTACCCTGGTCGAACATACGGCTCAGAATCTAGAGGTCCTAAGTTCGATGCCATTGGGGAAGGCACTTTACATGACCTTCCTCACACATGTGTAAAAATAAGTACCTGACTTCGACTAACTTTACCTGTGAGTGAGTGAGTGAGTGAGTGAGTGAGTGAGTGAGTGAGTGAGTGAGTGAGTGAGTGAGTGAGTGAGTGAGTGAGTGAGTGAGTGAGTGAGTGAACGAATGATCTTCCCTACACTTACCCTGGAACACGGTTGACCCTCCAGCCAGGACAATGTTGGCGCACAGGTCCTTGCGTATCTCAACGTCAGATTTCATGATGGCGGAATGCACATTCTGATGGATGCCCTCGGCCTCCAATCCTGCAGAAACAGGAGGTTGCAACAATTCGTATGTAACAGTTTCCAGGGTTAGAGAGTTCCTGATCACCCCCCCACACACACACACACATGTGACACCAATGCATTAACCCGGCAAACAGTTAGCTCGTATAATTAAAAAAAAAAACTCATTTACTTCAATGTCTTACCCTGTTTTCGTTTGGACTACAAAAATTTGCCTTTCTCTTGATTCATAGTTAGGATAAACCTGTTCTTCAGCTAGTAAGTTCTCTTTTGCATATCAATTCACGGCTAAGATATGAAAGCTCTCTCCAAAAGGATTTCTCCAGTGTCACCGACAAAAGACACCGGAAGGCTGTCTGAAACGTCCACCAGTTTCCAAAACCATATGCTGTTGCTTGAGTTACCATGTCCAGACTTTCCATGATGTACAAAATGACCAATAATCTGGTGGACGTACCAACTGATAAGTATCTAATCCCAGCTCATAAAAGAACAAGAAACAGTCATGCCTTCAAATACCAGAGTTACCGACCTAGAATTGATGTGTTCAAAAATTCGTACTTTGCCAGAACTATTGTAGAGTGGAATTTGTTATCACCAAGTACAGTAGGGGCATCTTCTCTTGGTAGTTTTAAAGAACGCTTGCAGATAGATGTGCAAAAGCTAGATGTGACGGGTCATTCGATGTAATATAACCAGCTGCTGCCGCGCCGCGCGCCTGCGAAGCTGGTGTGTTACGCCGAACGGCGGTTATACCGGCTATATATATACAGATACAGATACTCCTTTTTGACGTATCTTTTTACCTGGATGTCTAACCTTCATCGACGTATCGGTAAGTTCGTTCACGGGTGTTAGAATATTTTCCGGTTGTTTTCATCACAATTCATCTCTTGAATTCACCGTTAGAGTACAGTCATCAAGTAACCATCTCAGTAATGGCCTGTCCTAACGTGCTCAATGCACTACTTTCGTGATGGTGGAAGGGTCGACCACAAACGATGAGTGCTTTTTGGCGAGTTAGTTAGTTAAACCCTTCCCGCGCCAAGATGGCGCATAGGGCGGTGCCCATCTTCATTAGCCTTGGGCCACACACAACGCAATCACTACAGCAGGGAGCTAGTCCACTGGTAGTGGTGTGTGTTCAACTTCCATACTCTTTCCCGAATGCTGAGTTCTAAGCAGAGAAAGCAGCATGTACCATTTTTAAAGTCTTTGGTATGACTCGGCCGGGATCGAACTCACGACCTTCCGAATGCAAATAGGCCATTGCACCGGCTACTCATTTTCACCTGAGTATAGTGAGGAAAGTCGTGTAAAGTGCCTTTCTCAAGGGCACAAGATCGGTGACACGCAGACGGATTCGAACCCTCAACCTCTCGGTCACGAGGCACAAATGCCGCCACTGAGCCACACGATCGCACCGCTTTTTAGCGAAACTTACCAAGAAAACTGGGCTGAAAGAGAGCCTCGGGACCGCGGAACCTCTCGTTACCAACAGTGATGACCTGCCCGTCAGGCAGTTCGTAATTCCTCTCCAACTCGGTGCTTTTTGCAGCTTTATCCAACTCACTTTCGAAGTCCCTGGCGATGTAGGACAGCTTTTCCTTGATGTCGCGAACGATTTCTCTTTCACCTGTGAAACACGCAGAAGAACGAATGAGCCTAGGTAGGTTTGTTTTTAAAAATCAGTACAAAAGGGCCTGAATATTTACATCATTACCTATGATATGCTGCCCATACAATACAAAGAAAAACAATCATACGTCACATTACAGTTTTAGCCTCGAACATTACGCACATTATTGTGATTTAAAAGCGTTTTCAACAGCTCATATTCATACATACATATACAAGTGTTTCCCATAATAACAGTGAAACTAGCTCTGGGAATTACAGTTTAAAAAAACTTTGTTAACAGCAGTCTTTAATGTGTTCATGTTAGGTCTTGCTGGAAACACTGAAGCTGAAAGTGAATTCTAGAGTCTGCTAGTCCGTGGTACATAAGATGATAGGTGAAGTTGGGTACTTGATCTAGGCACATTAACAAGGTACCTATGGCCCAATTGGAGAAAGGGGCCTTGTCGGGTAGTTCAAGGGCGAACTCTCTCGACGATAATGTCTCCCTCCTGTCGACAACTTATCAAAACAAATGTCCATCGCTACCTCCGTGTGCAATTATTTCCAACTTCTCATATGTGGCTCATTGCCATGAGGTGGTCGAATGACCTTGCTCTGAACAATCTCGTTACAAAATTCTCAGTGCTTTTATCGGTTTGAAGACAATCATCTCACAAATGTTTGCTCGTACCTGCGGTGGAGAAAGAATATCCTCTCTCTGTAAGAATCTTCTGCAGATATTCTGTCAGGTCATTCCCGGCCCGGTCCACACGATGGATGGTGTGGGGGAGAACGTAGCCGTGGAAGATGGAGAGAGCGTGGGTCACTCCGTGCCCGGAGTCCAGGACCACCCCGGTAGTTTTGCCTGAAGAGCGCAGAGCCAGCGACGCACCGATGCTCAGGAACAGGCCAGCTGTGTTGAAGGTCTCGAACATGACCTAGAAATTGTACAAAGTATATAGTAAAGTAGAGTCATCCCTCCCTCAGCCAACCAACATCTATCGCATTATATAAGTTTCCAGTGCATAATGCCCTGTTACATACACTGGAGAGGTACATAAGTGCGAGTTTCACGAACGTGCTTCTTTAAGCCTCTAGCCACTGAATAAGTTGTACGCAACGAAACCGGTTTGGCCGACAGGCTGAATAAAGGTTCAGAAACTTGAACTATGCGGCTGCAGATGTCGTACCGAGGGATGACTGCTGTGTGATAGATGTCGGTTAGCTGAGGAATGAGTCCACACTACTATATACAAGAAATTGTACAAAGTTAGAGTCTTCTAGTGATTCTAATGATGATGGTGAGCGAGATCGTGTGGCGTAATCGTCATTGGATTGGGCTCAGGACCAGGAGGTCCCGAGGTTCGAAGCCTGGCATGCCACTTACCTTGTCTCCTGGTGGGAGGCACTTAACATTGCTTTACTCACTTCACTCAGGTGTAACAATGAGTACGTAGCTTCGGCTGGCGCCGTCCCTCAGATAGGACGTTATATGAAGGTCCCGTGTTTGAGGAGAGCTACGTCTCGAGCAGGTGAAAGATCCCACACCACTTATCAGAACATGGACAAAACAATAGTCCCTCCGGTCACAGGCTAATGAACCAAAACGCACCTGAGTCGTCTTCTCCCTGTTAGCCTTGGGGTTGAGCGGAGCTTCCGTCAGTAGCACGCCGTGTTCCTCAGGAGACACCTACAATGAATGAAGACCTTTGTTGTACAATTTTTCCCAACCGAGCTAAGTACAGGTCACAACAAGTCAGAATATGTACATATAAAAGCATCACAAATCTAGTCTAACACAAAAGTTCGGCTTCTTTGCTAGTGTTACCAACATGAAAACAGAACTGCAGTGGATGTCACTTAAAGACAGAAGGAAAATGTCCAGACTTTGCATGATGTACAAAATGACCAATAAACTGGTGGTACCAACCGATAAGTATCCAATAACAGCTTAAAAAAACAAGAAACAGTCATGCCTTTAAGTACCAGAGTTACCAACCTAGGATTGATGTGTTCAAAAATACGTACTTTCCCATAACTATCGCAGAGTGGAATTTGTTATCACCAAGCACAGTAGGGGTATCTTCTCTGGATAGTTTGAAAGAACGCTTGTAGATAGATGTGCAAAAATTAGGTGTGATGGGTCGTTTAGTGTAATATAATCAGCCGCGCCGCGAAGCTGGTGTGTTACGCCGACGGGCGGTTATACTGGCTATATATATATATTATATAGATACAAATACAGATACCTGCAGCTCCTTGTCGAACATGTGTCTCCAGACCTTCTCCATGTCGTCCCAGTTGGTGATGATGCCGTGCTCGATCGGGCATGTTAGTTTCCGGGTGTCTATCTGGGCCTTGGCCTCATGTCCGACGAGGTCCTGTAAATAAATAAATAAATGAATGAAGACTTTTATTGTACAGTTTTTGCCAAACCGAGGCGGAGCTAAGTACGAGGAATATGCGTGAGGAACATTAAGTTGTCAGTGATACTCATGTGTCTAAAATGAGGGAATTTACTTTCTATGTAATTAAATACAGCATTTCTATGATTGACAATCAACATTGAAGTGCACTTCATCTTCTGCCATGTTTAAAGTACAAAATTGGCAGACTCTTTGTTCTAGAGGAGTGCGGTTGTGCCTTCCTGATTCAATAAAACATTTAGTGTCTTTGAATAAAGTACACCCATAGCTCTATTCTCACCAACGTTTCTCAGTCACGTGTGGGACAGTATTCACCTGCTCGAACTGTTACATCTTTTCACTGTTAATTGACAACTGTTATGGATGTTTTACACTCCTTTGCGTTTGGGACAGCACTGTAAATATTTGCATAAATCTGTCTTTACATATGCAAATACTTTATGAAGTGTCTTTTCGTTAAGGTGGGTTTACACGTGTGCATATTTTCAAGTCACCATGACAGTACCGTACATCATGAATTCAAGTTTTGAATTCAATCTTGGAAGAGGCCATTTTTGCACACGAGTGTGTGAGCGAGAGTGAGTGAGAAAGTGAGCGAATGAATGAATGAATGAATAAGAATGAATGTGTGTGAACGGATATGACTGAGTGAGCGAGAGCTAATGAATGAATGAATGAATGAATGAGTGAACGAATGAACGAACGAATGATCAAATGAATGAATGAATGAATGAATGAATGAATGAATGAATGAATGAATGAATGAATGAATGAATGAATGAATGAATGAATGAATGAATGAATGAATGAATGAATGAATGAATGAATGAATGAATCCACGTTACCTGCGCGACCACGGTAGGGAACACGGCCTTGGGAGCGTCCTCCCCCGCGAACCCAGCCCTGATCATTCCGGACCCGTTGTCCACAACCACGGCTGCCATGCCTTCCTCGTCACACATGTTGAATTCTGTACATCCAAGAAAAATAGATTCGTTAGATACACAAGATAACCTAGCACGCTTTGTTTTGTTATTAGGCAGGGGTAACTTTTTTCGGGGCAGGCGGGTCTCTCAACCGCCTTGGTAACCATTTGCACCTGATAAGATTCACCCGGCGGCGTAAATATTCTCCTACCCCGAAGAGCGTCTGACCAGTCCACGGTAGACTGGACGGCCGTACTTTGATGCCCAGTTTAATAGAGCTCGCCGCCACGTCGGCCGAGCTCAATTCTTGATTTGTGACGGGCTTTTTTTACCATTTAAACGTCACTAATAACCCATTTCCACTAGGACGGCCGTTTCGCCGCGCTCTCTCTGCGACCTAAAATTTGACACATCGCACATCGAATTGTATAGAAACAAGAAATCTTTTAAGAAAAGCTGTGCATTGCCGCGTATTTTATGACTGAACTGCTGAGAGCGACACCTACCTTCTTCAGTAGGAAATGCAGCAAAAGGGGATATTGGAAATTTACCTCATTATCATAATCTATGTCACATGAATTATTGGCACATTAAACAGGTTTTGTAAAACTTTTTGACCCACAATGAATATGCATTATTTTTCATTACAAAATAAGTTCCTTCTGATGCAATTTGTGATATATCTTTATATAAACATGGTGAGTTAAAGCGTAGATTTATTACGCTGGACCACATACAGTAACATGCGTCTAGAAGATATTTTTAATACTCGCCTGGAATGTACCATTGTCTAACTAAGCAATGAAACTCGGCAAGGAAAGAAGGGCCTTTGGAAGGGGCTTTGGAAGGGCTGGGTTAAAAGGTCCGTCCAGACCATGGATCCATGGAAGAAAGCTGGCATAAGGCATTGCCGCTGGCGCGGCAATGCAAAAAAACGAATCTTTTTATACACGTTGTGTGTTTTGTTGTCTTTTCAGTCACATTTTTACGTTTTGTATGATATGACCAGTATGAAATTGAATGTTACACATTAGTTCGCGTGGCGAGTCAGGTCGCAGTGAGAGCGCAGCGCGATCGCCGTCTAGTGGAAAGGGGCCTAAACAGCGGTTCGAAAAATCACCGTTAAACCCCAGGCCCGGTTTTCTCCTGTACACCCCCCGCTGACCCAACAACTCAAATCCGTCATTACGTTATCTAAACTGCCGAAATGTCGCAATTATACCAAAGTGGGAAAGCTTAGACCTTTACTTTCTAACTACAAAGGTCTCCAGGTGGGGCAAAAATGTTGAAGGAAAAAGAAGGATTTTTCAAGGATCTTTTTTTTTGGGGTGTATTTTTGTCTTTTTTTCTTTGTTTCCATGAATGCTACATAGATACCAAAACAAAAAGAAAAAAAAAATCAAACAGAAGCCTCCCATAAAATAGTATCATAAAAAACCAACAGAATCTTAAGTGACACTAGTGGGAGGAAGGGGGTGGGGCGAGACAGACATTGCAACCGTATGATGCATTTACTGGTTCGACCGGTTTTCAGGGATTGTGGGTGTGTTTTGTAATGTATGTCGACTTTGTCAAGAAGAAATTTCAGGATCGGTCCGATCGACGAAACGCACACAAAGCATAATCAGTGTATATTCTTTTTTATATCATCATCATATCGTTCCGTGCCAGTACTGCAGCCAGACCACGGCCTTTTCGTTAGCTTCTAGTAGGTCCTGGTTGGAGATGTTGGGGCCTAATACACAGTCCTTTGTAATGTGTCCCATGGTTTGGGTTGGGTGGCCACAACGACACTCAGCTGAGTTCACCCGTCCCCATTTCAGTAGGTTGTTTTTTTATATAATTAATATAAGAGGGTTTGACAAGCCCCGTTTCTACCATATCACCCAACTCAGTTTTCAAACTAATTCGGGTACCTGCGAGTGCCCTGCGAGCGGCCTACCACTGTATGCACCGATGATATCAAAATCAACACTTTTTTTTTAGCAAAAATGTCAAAGCACAAAAATCTCAAAGCACAAGAATCCTATTGCAGAGCTCGCAGCCCTATGGCAACCTAAAATATGCACGGACAACCAAATCGAGGAGGTACCTCACGCACGTTAAAGGGCTAGCTTGAAACTCTTCCTGTAAAATATATCCTGCTACAGGAACAGCAAGCTAGGAGAATTGTTGACCGATTTGCCATGAGCTTTGCAGCAAAAGGCGAGTTTGCACTCGTGTGGCGTAATCGACAGCGCTTTGGACTCAGGTCCAATAGGTCCCGAGTTCGACACCGATCTTGTGCCCTTGGGAAATCTATTTTACACGGCTTTCCTCACTTCACCAAGACCTAGCGTCGGCTAGGGTCGTCGTCCCTCGGATAGGACGTTACGTGGAGATCCCGTGTTTTGGTAGAGCCGAACCTCCAACATGTTTAACGAGAGAGTAGGGGTACTTCCCTGTGTGAGTGGATCAAACCTTACAGTCTGGTCTCTGGGTTGGCAACTTGCAAAGTTGATAGTCGCCTGTTATGTCAATCCTTCCACAAATGTGGTAAATAATTACAAATATTTGAACAAAGAAATAGATAAATAATATAAGTCACTACTTACGTTGGGGAGTGCGCGAACTTTAGAACGGGTGTCCTCTCCGAGGTTGAGTCGATGGAAATGTGCAGAAACTCGTCCTGGGCTTTTATTTCATTTGCTCATGAAAAGCTTTAAAATTATTGCCTTTGGGGCGCATGACCAAATACGGTCATCGTGACCAAATATGGTGACAGAACAAACAATGTTTATCTCCATTGGAACCACGGACCGGTTTTTAATTGCGCTAGACGTGGAGGTTTGGAATTTTATAATCGCACGTTTTGCTTAGCCAGCTCTTCTTGGAATACCCCGGACAACTCCCCGGACAGTGTCTACCGATGCACTTATTGATCACGTGATTATGGGTAATTAAAGCGGAAACAAGTAAGAACGCATTACGAAGACAACTCGTGATCTTGAAACTGCGTGTTTTGTGCACTGTACCTATCATATGGGCGTGTTTTTAAGTTCGCGGGGATTTAATTTCGCGGTAGCGAGAAAAAAGGTCTTTGACTTTAAGTTCGCGGTAGCACCATGCACTGTAGTCTCTTGCTGCAATGGAAAAATGTTCGCGGTGGTTTTAATTTCGCGGTGAAGTGGCCACCTCTAAAACCGCTAACGTTAATCCACCGCGAAAGTTATTGCATTTACAGTATACTTTTGGTTGGGTTTGGTTTATTTCGATGGTCTATAGTGATCTATAGTGGACTGCGTCCATCAAACATTTTCTTCTTTGATTTTCTTTCATCACAAATTACCAAAATGGAGTAAGCCCTAAAGGCTCTTTCGTAACCACGTTCTTTAGAATTGCATAAGGAAACCAAGCGTCGCATTTCATTAGCGTGATGGTTCTTCACGAATCGCAAAATAGTGCAGATCAGTTTTTAGTCACTAGTCGGCGCTTTTGCTTTTCCCTTGAGCTGTGAAGAATGGTTTTTCAAAAACTTTAAGACATGACCGGTGATATACTAAAACCTCTATAGCTACTACAGTCCTTTTCTGTACATGTTATTTGAATATGCTTCATGCTGTTTGTTATGTACATTTAATATGATAACGTTAATACAATTGATATAATATGATACGTACAGTTACTTGTGTTAATGGTTGATCACAAGTTAAGATGTAACGTTACATTGTCAAGCTAATGGTGGGTTTTAATAAACTAAAAGCACATTTCCAAATCACATGCCTTTGCGTCGGCTTAATTAACCCGCAGAAGTTGTGCAACCAATTCGCGCCGAAAATAAAACCCACTGCACGTATCGACAAGAGTAGTGGTCCTTCCAGATTTGAGTGAATTACATAAATCTGTCCGGATATGCAGCTTGTACATAGTGTTCAGTACAAACTTGGTGTGTACAGGTGCACTCTCACTGGACGTGGGGCACGCTTGTGACATTGCTGTGTTCGTTCACTGCGTCACTGTTTTGTCATTCTCTCCGTTTTTTTATGATTCAGATATTGCGTAATACGTGAAAGTATGACATAAAATACAACAAAATACACCACAAGTAAGAAAATTCCTTCTTTATCTCTGAAATTCGTTGAGTATCTTCCGAACCCTGCAAGCGTGCCCCACGTCCAGTGAGAGTGCACCTCAACGCCACGGGGCGGTTTACCGGGTATGCAATACAATCATTATTTGTTATTATCACGCGTTCTTTTAGTGTAAACAAGGACTAACATCTAGAGCTACTTCTGTTGTGTTTGACTTCTTCTTTGGAGGCAGGGAAGACGAATTCTTCCACTTCCTCAGTAACATGTGAGGTGCTTGATTTTGACAGTAGAATCGTTCTTCGTCTTCGTCGGTATTGTGGGGAAGTAAAAATATATCTTGGACTTCAGGAAAAATTGACGATTTTATCAATAATAGAATCGTACTCGATATTCTGTATGCACATACAATCAGTTAATCTTTGTATGTTAGAATTTAGATTATTTACCCGTTTTGGATCACTCCATGTAACGTTATTTGATTTTGTTCACTTGCAATTAGCCCCAATGGACATGAATTTGCAATAAAACATTTCCAGTAGACCATTTCCAGTAAGAAATAAGCAACTAGAGATAATATAGAGATTTTCTGATCACTCAGCTGTACAATTCAAAAGTGTGGATCTACACACACACAAACACACACACACACATACACACACACACACACACACACACACACACACACACACACACACATATATATATGTGTGTGTGTATGTATGTGTGTGTGTGTGTGTGTGTAGATCCACACTTTTGAATTGTACAGCTGAGTGGGAATTGTGATCATTATAACTTGATTAATGCACTTAGGCAGGGCCTTTCATTATAGTCTCATGTGTATTTAGTACGAG
This sequence comes from Branchiostoma floridae, assembly GCF_000003815.2. Classification (NCBI taxonomy): domain Eukaryota; kingdom Metazoa; phylum Chordata; class Leptocardii; order Amphioxiformes; family Branchiostomatidae; genus Branchiostoma; species Branchiostoma floridae. Next base: position 125,927 of record NC_049982.1, read on the forward strand.
GCAATTTAGTCTTCGGACTACCATCTTGTACATCACTTTGTGTGTGTTTAATAACTAAACCAGTTCTCTCTCTCTCTGAGATAGAAAGCCATTTTAAACTGTCCTCAGATCCTACCATGCAGGCCATTAACCACCTTGACATTGTACTTTACTACTTTACTCAGGGTAACGGATATCCCGCACAACTGTAATGAATTTTCCCAGCCGCAAACTAGAACTTTGCCGACGCGTAATCTAATTTCAGACCGGCAATTTCTGAAATGGGATACTTTGGAATGAAATCACAGCTGATTTGTTGCCTTTCGTTCTCGTAAAACCCGTCAGCCATATTTTTCACAAAAACATCTGTCAAACGGATGCAGTTAGACAAGGGCATAAAAGTACTACTGAGTTAACCACTTTTAGCCTAATTTGCAGACGAGACATCCCCTGGTCTCTACCAACAAAAATATGCAAAGGCTCACTCGTGAATAGAGCAATACTTTTGATAGCATAAACGTAGAATAAAATTCAACCCGTCATTCTTCCATTCATTCATTCATTCATTCAGTCAGTCATTTCTTTAGTCATTCATTCAATCATTCATCCAGTAGTAATGGTTCGTTGATCGATACCTAGTCCAAACGTTGTTCGTTTTATTTTAATTTAGTTTTGTTGTTGGACAATTTTCATACGTAGTAGGGCAGCATCGCATGAGGGATATTCGTCGGACAGTCTTGAATGTTTCGCATAATTAATTTGTCTTGCGATGAAAAAAACATTGTTGTACTTCCTTGAGCCAAAACAAGGACACTCTCTCACCCATGAATAGTTTCCTACAATTTTGACTGATCATGAATGAAAACGTTTGCTTATCATAGAAGCTTATCTGTGTAGGTAGTAATCATAGTACAATGTTAAGCCTTCTTCCAACACTATAAGGCTTACATGGATCAAATTTTCAACGACCGCTGTCGCTTTCTTCAGGATCAATACTGATGACCAACTACTATAGAACGAGCACGTCACCGGAACGTACTGCGCCTGCGCGAAAAGTATAGACATGATAAACCTTGCTAAACCCCCGGTTTACTAAAGGGCCGCATTTAAGAAAGTACGTGCGTATATAAGGGTAAAATCCCGTGTACGTTTTACATGAAACCATGTCTCTAACATATACTGTGCAACAAGCGGGATTTCAATGCAACGTTGACCAAACCAAGCCCCAAAACACCAGGGTTCGCGCAGGCGCAGTACGTTCCGGTGACGTGCTTATAGAACGTAAACTCGCGAGAATTACAGACACGTGATCTTACAGTAACACGTGATCTTGCGGATACATGTTGTCAGCAATTGGTCAAACGTGCCAGGAAGTTAATAACGCCGACCGACCGACAAAGTCCGCTATTCACGATCAACCATTGTTACCATTATTACTCCGAAGAAGATGACAGGTGGTCGTTGCAACATCAATGTCAATCATTGGTTGGGAATTAATTGAAATGGTGTTAAAAATACCAGTGCCTGATTCATTTCGGTTTTACATTGTAAAACCGTATTTGCTGCATCACTTCGACCGAGATCTAACAAAATAAAGAGCAAGAAAAAGATATCTCTACCTACTGACCCAATTTTGTTAGAACCGTACTCGGATAGAAAGAGTAAATTTCATAGGCTTATGTATACCGCATGCAGCTCTGCATAGTTCGTGTTAATTGTGTTATTGGCCCATTTGAACACGAACACAAGATATAAAACCGCCATAATGTGCCCAAACTGGCACGAATTGACCATGAAACACAGTCTTGCAGCACGTTCCCGAAGTCCCATGATGGCAGTAACCTACATTATACCCCCTTTCCACTAGGACGGCGCTCTCACCGCGCTCTCTCTACGACCTAAATTTGCAGTTTGAAAGCGAAGGGTACACACATTCTATTTAAGTCGCAGTTAGAGCGCATCGCGATCACCGTCTATAGTGGAAAGGGGCCTTATAATCTCTCTCCTGTATGTAAACTGTACTAGACATTAACATAGTGCCGACATATTCTGCTGATCAATTCACCCTCCAGGATTACACAGCTGGTTTTACTTCTATTCGTGAATATGAGTCTGCAGGCTTTCCTGAAAAACAGGTCGATGACCTGGGTTGACCTAAGTGAAGTGAAAGTGCTTATTGTGAGTTGATCGAGCTCGTGTACGACTCAGCAAAAGGTCAAGAAAAACTCACACAACACAGTAGACTATAATGCAGTTAACACATTACACATATATAATTATTTTAAATAGTTAATTGATTCGTTTAAAAGACGCCAATACACACACTTCCAGTGCATTAGCTTTAAGATAATCAATTTGTCACCGTTACGTTCATTATAGACTTAGTTGGGACACGGTTTGTTGATTAGATAATGGAAAAGATGCACTGCCTAATATACACATATGCTCACACTTTAGTAAGACGAAAACCATATTACCGTTCAAGTTAGTGGGGAAACCTGTTTTACTGACGCTGGGAAAATACGCACTACTTCTTGGTGTAAGCCTTATTTTTACGAAGTTAATCAACCTTTTACTGTAGAATAAAGTTATCTATTTACAGCCACACACGGTATCTACATGCGTCAGCGTTCGGTGACCGTCTGTCACCTTGTTCAAGGCAACACTGTTTAAGTAGATATTGTGCGTGGTAGTAAATGAAGTGTTATACTGTTCTTTATTCTTATTCTTTTTGTCCAGGCACTAACTGTCCCACAGAAGTTCTTGAAGTATGTGTTAAGGTAAAACGCATCCTACTTAAGAACAGTCTGAGCAATGAAACTTGAGGAGTGGAAAAGTCTATGCACAAAATGTAATACTGCTTACGCCATCTGGCATCAAAAGTATTCAGTACAGTTAGATACGAATATTCAATAGCACTGCCATATCTTCCGTTGGCAAATTCATTATCATGCGTGTCATCTACCTGTCTGATAAAATAATCCACAGATGGACCTTCTGCTTTTATCGTAAGAAGTGCACATTAAGTGAGTTGGTCATCCGGGATTGCCGCTTTGTCTCACGTTGAGTCGCCTGTAAACCGTTTGGCCTGATTAGATCGCTTCAGGTCAATTTGTTCCCTTTATCAGTTTTACGTTTTGTAGGGCCACTATTGCCTCCTTATTAAAGGAATCATCTGTGCTTAATAATGGACCTCAGATGCCTCACTAGAAAATGCCATCAGTGCACGTAAAATATAAATGAAAGGTAAAGGGTAAAAGAAAACTATAAATGGAAGGTAAAGGGTAACAGAAACTTCCAATGGTCCCACAGGAAAATGGCGATGCGTTCTGGTTGTTGTGTAACCTTTCGCATGATATCGACGGAAATAGATATCTGATTGTACAGGGAGATGGAAGAGAAGATACGAACGTAATCTCTTCTTCGTCCAAGCCTTTGTTGATTTTATGTGCGCTGCAAACAATCGCCGCGTAGTGTAAACTCCAGAGCTGTATGCACTTTTCAGTTGTCTCAATGTTCCTGAAAGTCGATTGTAACATGCCAAACCTTATCGGGCTAAACGCTTTGAGATCGAACTGTCGGAGTTTTATCAGAAACCCCGAATTTCATTTATGATAGTGTGCTTGAATAATTTTGGAAACTCATAAGACCATCCCATACTTATCGGAAAAAGTTTTCCATATCAGATCTTATTAACGTATGTTTAACAAAAGAAAACCTTGACAAGGAATCGACCAAGATCAAGTTTGGTGGGGTCCAATCAGTCCAAATTGTCTGAAAATCCTTGTGATCAGTTTTTGCCGTGCCCTGACGACGGTGAAGTTTAATCGAGAGGACGCACAATCTAATTTTACATCTCCGTGTGTACCCGCACGGCGACATGGATTGAATCATTGGAAGGGATCAATATCAATAAGTGGTGGCTACGTACCAGTACAGAAAATTACAGGTACAGGTACGGTCCAGGTTCAGAGGATCAAGTCTGGACCTAAATATCTGAAAACTTGTGAATAAGCGATACAATGGTCTACTTTGCTAGGATTCTTTGTTTTGTGTAGTATCCTACGTCAGTGCCCTTTTAAAATATTATACGAGTCATGTAAACAACACTAATGCTTTTGCTAACTTAGACCAAGTTTGACTGTAGAAGCTTGGTATTATTGACAAGCAGCTCCCCTTTTCTTCGCTCTGCTCTTGTTCTTGTTCTTGTCTTGAAGATGAATGCCTCCAAACACGTGAACGCCTGTTGGTATAATCTGTTCATTTGCTAAAAGGTCCAAGATCCGGTTCACTGATTTTTTTCAGGTTCGGTTTTTCTTGGCCGGTCCAACAAGAAAAACTGGCTTTGTACACTGTACAGTTTACACTAGGTCACCTTTATCCGCGGGGTAACCTATACCCGTCGTTTCTTCAAACAGGGTAGCTAGGAATGTTAAGTCAACGGACGGTGCAATATTTTGAAAGATGCAATATTTTTATGCAATTTTAAACCACGGTTTATTGACTTAATTTTCCTAAAATGCCTTTTTTCATAACAACGGATAAAGGTTGTCCCACGGATAAAGGTGAACTTGCGATACACTGTACCGGTACCCACCCAAAGAATTGGATCATTGAGAGTAATCGATACCAATGGAAGCGAACAAAGCGGATCCCGCCTCGCACCGGTGACCACGGCGGGCGATCAACGGGCCGAACGGACCGGAAAATGTCGAACATAACTCGGCTAGTCTTTCACCGGCATCTGGAGTGATGTGTTATTTGGGTTGCTCAGAGAGGCCCCGTCATGCTGAGATTGGTCAACGTGATAGCATGCGGATATGTAAGGGATACTGTAATTATAGTGTTCTACCAGGTTTAGGTAGACCTCTTCTGGTAGTTGCGGCTTTCTGGGTTTTACACAAATTTACCAGACATTTACCCGTACTTATCGGATAAATTTTAGATAAAGCTTGGTAGATGTAATGCACCACATTTACCAGTCATTTACGCGTTCAAGGTAGATACCGTAAATTCCACTTTTCATGCAGTGGCTGAAACACTCTTTAGAGTTTCACTGCCAGAGTTTTCGTCATGCAACTATTAATATTGTTTGGATTCGCGTCCGGGTGCTTCTACTTGGTAAATGGGTAAATAATAATAGAAGAAGCGAATCTCTCACAGTTTAATCTTAACCAGATATTACAAGCTTAATCGCAGTGTTCATTTGGGAAGCTTAAAACTCATTTTTGTTACGATAAATTCCTACACAACTGTTTAAAAGTAATCCAAATGCCAAAGTCTTAACGTGAAGTTAGGCTCTCTCTTTGAGAAGGATGAATGTCTATGATTATCCATAAGTTGATCTTAGTTTTGCACATGACAAAAGTATGGGATAAGTTTTTTTTTACAATCATTGGAGACTTTTACAATCATTGGAGGAATTTCTAACGTCTAAACATACTATAATATATTTCCTATATCTGCCATGCAGGAGTTGTCACATGCCATTGTGTATTTAGATTTGCACTTGATGTCCATTTAGATAAATTCTTTTGTATCAAATGACAGCCCTCTGTATGATCAGATTACACCTGAACACCTGCATCCATCCAACCAACCAACCGACATCCGACGTTGCCTCTTCCGCGCCAACCCCTTCTAATCACATGTACAATTACATTGAGTGGCAAGCGCGCTCCGAATGAGGAGGCTCTTTCATTATCCATGATCACATTAACCGCCGCCACCGCAAATGCGCGTTCGTTCCCGCCTCCATTCGTCACTCCCTGGCGGCCAAGGGGCCGATGAGGACGCCAAGTTTCCCCCCTGTCGTTTCTCCGCTACATGTGCGTTTGTGGCGAGTTTTGAGATCTGCGATGTGAATGTTCGTATGGTCATGGAGGTTAAATGAAGGTAAGTGCCTTGCACTGTTGATGGAGCCTTTCATGTGAATACACCGCAGGCTTGCCGAGGCGGCAATTGTTGATGCTTACCTCACCTCACCTAGTTCCATCCTCATCTGTTGTTCGTCCGACGGTATCGCGACGATGACCAGAGACATCACGTTGACCTACTCCCATCATCATCTAGAGGGTCGGGGACCATGGTTGGTTTCCTTCCAGCCCAAGCTTCCTCCATCCTTGGCTGTTCTTCTCCTTCTGTGCGTAGCCAGCTAGTGATCTGCCTGTCTATTTGCTGATGCTAATCAGAATGTTATTAGCTTGCATGCTCGGATACAGAGGTACCACTTCTGATGAGTTTCTCTCTTTACAAGATGCCGTGTGTAGTCCAGTGATCATCAGCCCTGCCTATAGAACTAGAACTGGTGAATTCTATTTCGACAGTGTTGGTACCTCGCCCAACATGCACACAGCTACCGGAAAGTGTTGAAGTTTTTTCGTACAGGACTGGGGCCACCGGTACTGTTCATTGTGTTTGTAGAAAAGAGCGAAGGGAATTTGCCGGTAACCTCCTTTGTACATAACGTCTCACTTCTCCGTCAGGACCAGTGCAAGAATATAGCTCTTCAGTTAGCTAAACTGGATCGAGAACACAGGTTCACGTAAACTTCGATTCACCCTAGCTGAACAATAACGGCAGTCATTTGTACATTGCCACCAAATCGTTACGATCGGAGGTCGATGAAGCAGAAGCTCGATTATTGTGACACTCTCAGGAGAAATGTTTCTTCAATATGTACCGTATATAGCCGCGTCGATGAGTCAACCTTCAACACAGGTTAGGCATCTGTCGGAATTGACGTCAGTTCATTTCAAAGAAAGGTAACATGATGTCCTGATCTGAGCAGAAAAGCTGGTTCAATATTTTGGGGCCCTACAAGGCCTCCATCAAAGGTGGTAGTAAAACTTTCATGTCTCTCCTCCATTGCCACAAGGTGTGCCTGTCGTATCCGATAAATGTTTCCCGTAAAATCTATAGAATTTTCATAAACTATTTTCGTATGCTTTACATGCGATATAAATGACAGTCGTAGGTTCAAAATACGTAGCTGGCAACTGTACGGTTAGATATGACACCCCCTGCTCAGTTTCACATTCCCCCAGCCATAGTAGCCCAATAAGCACCACTCCACCGCTTCTGTAACTGTGCCGACACAGAGAGAGGATTTGTGTAGGTTCTAAGATTGTAGATGCATGTTTTACTGTTTTACTGCCAGTCTACATGTGTGATGTATCAGTACACCGAGCAAATGTACACTCCCGCGACATTGTCCTGATTGTCTAACGTCTGTAAGATCGATGCATCTGTGTAAGACTGTATGATCAGATGTACTCTGTACGGTTAGACATTACCTCCCTGCTCATCCCCCGGCCATAGTAGCCCCGTAAGAATCAGTCCACTGCTTCTGTAACTGTGCCGAATATTCCAGCTATTGAGAAGGGTAACATTTACCAGAGAAATATCTTTATCAATGTCTATCTCTGTCTATACTTTTTCTGTCTTACTATTTTACTAATAGATAAAAAGAGACAGACAGACAGACAGAGAGATAGACACAGACAGAGGATTTGTGAAGGTTCTAAGATTGTAGATACATGTACATGTTTTACTGTTTTACTGCCTGTCAATCAGTACACCGAGCAAATGTACACTCCCACGACATTGTCCTGGCTGTCTAATGTCAGTAAGATCGATGCATCTGTGTAAGACTGTATGATCAAATGTACTAGTACTTGGCCCACTGCCCGACTCAAACGTCGCACGTTCAGACCGATCACGTTTCGAGGAATTGAAGTTCTGATTCTTTTTCATTATTTCTGGCAAATGTTTTAATGAATTGCGTTGTCAAAACGCCATGGTACATGTAGCAACAACATTGCATTAGCAAAATTCAACTTGACACCCGTCATGCTACTAGTATACTTAGCAGTATCAATGTTACTTAACTTCAAACTACGTATGTCACATTTTAAGAAACTGCCAGATACAACAAAGTGTTCAAAGTCTCCAGAAAGGAAGCTGTATCAGTCCCAACGGGTCCTCTACTCAGAGAATGGTGCGACCAACTGCTGGGAGGTTTGCAGTCCGGTCAGGTCCTCCCGTGGCTTAACCAGTCAGTCTTGATAGATTTCCAAACGTTTGTCGGGACGGAAGGGTTTGAATGTTTGATGTTGGTTAAACAAATGATCACATGGGTAGTTAAACAGGCAGTGTGGCGGAAACGGTCAGTATGTAAAAGTCCACACGAATGACAGCAGGTTGTTAGGCATGCACATTTTCATCAGAGAGGCAAATCTTCCTGATATATTTCCACGATGAAAGTGTTTTGTGCGAGCGGTCACGCACCGCGGCGTACGCCTCGAATAGCTTTGATACATGCTCAAGTCATGACTCTTTTAACACGAGGGGTACAAGATGTAATACCGGAGCAACAATGAATACTAACTATCTGCAAGCAGATATAAAACCAGCCGTTTACTTTAGGCCTGGTTTTGGGCATGGGGCATTGGTTTTCTACTAGTGGTTTTACTTTTTCTACTAAGTGTTTTTTCTTCTTTTTTTCTACTAGTGCATAGTTTAGCTCATCGTTTTAATAAGCGCAAATCAAAACAATATGAAACTCAGCCGGATCCAACATCTGCTTGGAGATTGATACTTTACTTGTTTGTGCATTCGCTATAGACCGGGATTCGAACCCGCGACCAGAAGGCGGAGTACCCAACCTTGAGCATCGTCCGGTCCTGCTCGGGATAACAGATGGAATTGATGATAATCACGGCTAATTAGGCCCGAACTGACGGGTTTTCCCCCCGCCATTGTCAGGGCCGACTTCCCGCCGTAATTACAAATCGATTTTCCCCTCGGTTGCCATGGCGACATATCAAACGATGATCATTACCCGCCGCCAGTGGGACCGGAACCGTTCCTCCAGTCAACTTTAATTGCGGGGCTCCCGGAATTAAGATGCAAGACCCGTTCTCCTTCAACATTTCTTAAGGTGCACTCTCATTGCACTTGCATCAAGCTTGCGTCACCGCGGGGTTCGTTCACTGCGTCACTGTTTTGTTATTCTCCGTTTTTTTTGTTGTAATTTAGATATTGCGTAATACGTATAAGTATGGCATAGAAGACAATAAAATAAACAAAAGAGAAGAAAATTCGTTCTTTATCTCTAAAATTCGTTGAGTCTCTTTCCAACTCCGAAGTGACGCAAGCTTGACACAAGTGCAGTGAGAGTGCACTTTACCGAAAAGAATAGGGGTCCTTTCCAGTGTGAGTGGATCAAACCTACTGTACGAAAGTGGTGTGATACGCCTAAAGCAGTTTGTTTTGCAGAGCAAACACATAAAATGTCATGTTTCGGCTCATCTATTTAATGCCTGTGAAAAGAGGCAGAAAATGCTGTGTAATGCGCGTTACAGTCTGTATATTAACAGAATAAAAAGACAAAGTACGATATGATGATAACGACTATATATGGGGCGTCTGTGGAGTTCAGCACCATGGACATGTTCTTAGGGCAGGTCTCCCGGAATTAAACAAAGGTTTTCTATTTACTTTTGGACAGAAGAGGACAATGTGGCAATGCACTCAGGTTGATAACTTATATTAACAGTGCCAAATACACAGTGCAGACAGAAGGTAAAGGTGTCTTTTTTTCTTCTTTTTTTTATCGTTGAAGAGATTCATTAGTCACGTATGTTCACAGTTAATAGGATCTTTTCTAGGTTAATAGGTTCTTTTTTTTTACCTCTCAGACCGAAGTTATTTGCCCAGTGTTACACCTGTAGGAAGTGAAGAAGGTCGTGTAAAGTGCTTTTTTCCCAAGGGCACGGCGGGTATCGAACTCGGGACCTCGAGATGCCGAGCCGAACGCTCTACCAGTTACACCACACACGACGCCACAATTGAATTAAGATGCAAGACCCGTTCCCTCATCCCCATTCCTTAAGACCCGGCTGCGTGAAGCGATCACTGGAGAAACGTAACGGCACATTTGCGCTATGATAAACGTATGGCAGTATTTATTATGTCTGTAGTCGATGTTAGTAGAACATACTTCCAAACTTGATCGGTGTCGACGGTTCTCAGCTTTTGTGCTTCGTTTTCTCCAGGGATAGCTTCTAATCATATGACGTTTCCTTGCGTTCATACATACCGTCATTGATTATAGCTATAGATTACCAAGACACACCGTCTTCTATGGCCTTTTGCTTTAAATGTCATACCTGTATACTTTGTTTTACTTCGTTGGTGACATGGTCAAAATTTGCAGAATCCCCATAGCGCAGTAACAAAGCATGCAAATGTGGCAACATAGATATTCACTAGAGAGTGGTGTATGTGTCAAGATGGATACAATGTATAATCTTTCCCCGATTATACCGCTTGCCAGGAATGTGCTCCTTCACGATTGCAGCCTCGGCAGAAGCATACCCTGTTGTTATTTCTCCATCCCGCCCCCAGGCTGATTGTTACGTTCCAACGACTATAGGGTCCTTTAAATGTTACCGTCATTCCGACGTTATTGATCGCGACTTACGGCTCGGCGGCAGCACCCTTGCGTGCCGTGAATATGCCGTGAACAATGTTTATTCGCAAGTTCTTGCCCGAGGCCTAACATGTAACATGAAACATACAGAATTGTAAACATACATAAATTTGATAAAATACAAGACTTTGGTACAGGTAACAATTGGAGCAAGTGAAAACAAGTGACTTTTCTAGCAATACTGGTAATGGCAATGGACTGCTGAGGGCTACGATCTAAGCATTTGGGGTTTGACTTCTTTTCTGGAAGCAGTGGAAGACGAAGTGTCCCACTTTTTCTATAATGAGTGGGTTATGTGACGTTAACAGGGCTATAGTTGTGTTAATGACAATCACCCTTCAAAAACGTCTTAAGCAAAGAGCGTGACTATATGAAAATTTACGGCATCAATTATTTCGTACGGGGAAGGAAAGGTGAGCCGCGATGCCTTTTAAGGTGCTGAAGGATCGCGCGGGTCCGCCATGCGGCTAATAGACGGAGTTTACGGTGCGAAAGCACATCGTTACACGCTTGGTCCTGCCCGTGTCTTTATAGCGTGAATATACCGTTAACACGCCGTGAATATGCCATGACTATACCGTTAACATGCCGTGAATCTGCCGTGAGTATATCTTTAATATGCCGTGAATATGCCGTGAACATACCGTTAACATGCCGTGAACATGCCGTGGATATGCCGTGAATATGCCATAAATATGCCGTGGATATGCCGTGGATATGGTGTCAACATGCCGTGAACATGCCGTGAATATGCTGTAAATATAGAAATTTACGGCATCAATTATTTCGTACGAGGACGGAAAGGTGAGCCGCGATGCCTTTTAAGGTGCTGAAGAATCGCCCGGGTCCGCCATGCGGCTAATAGACGGAGTTTACGGTGCGAAAGCACGTCGTTACACGCTTGGTCCTGGCCGTGTCTTTATAGCGCCGCCATCATTCACGTCAGAAACCAGTGCGCGCGCGAACCGGTGGCCTCGTCTGGGCAAGTGAGGATCTCGATACAGTTTCAGCTCGCTGAAGAGCTAGTCTTTCACTGGTCGTGACAGAGAGGACAGATTAGGCTGGGGAAAGTGATGATCACGATCCAGTTTCAGCTCACTGAAGAGCTAAGTTAGTCTTCCACTGGTCGTGACAGAGAGGACAGTACAGTATTCACAGGTTCATTGTACCGGGGAGATTCCTCTAGATCTTTACGACAAGGACAAAGAACAGTGGATCACGGCTTAACGTCCCTTCCTAAGGACTGCAACCATTTCCAGTAGCGTGCATGTCGGGTGAGCGACACAGCCGGAATCGAACTCACGGCTTTTAGTTCCAGAGGCAGGGCCGCTAGCCATTGGACTACGCAACGCTAGATACTGTACTACGCATACTGGGCACGCCGCCCAGAGGGGCTGAGACTGACTCACTCCTTTCGCTGGTGTATCGACAAACTGTCATCATGGCTTGACGTGTCTAATCCAGCCAAGGGGCTTACTTAAGTAAGGTGCACTTTCTTAACGATTCTTCAATGACTGCCCGGTTCGTCAAATCAAGCGACGATCGGTCCGTCGGACGGTAGAAGTCGGCAGAGCTGCTTGCTCGTACGTACTTGCCATGGATTGCCAAGACTGGGACCCGCCTGGAAGGTAGCCATGATTGCATTCATTTCCGGTAGTGTTGATGCATGTGGATACTGTGAACGGGATACGGTATATCTTGTATTGTAAGAATGTGGGTTTAGGCGTCTAAGATCATAATTCTGTACTACGAGTCTCAAAACTGCGTTAACAATAATGTAGCAGTACTGCATCTGTGTTTTACGTAAATGTAAGGCGGAGCGAATGTATATTCCTTTGTAGTATATCAACTCAGTAAGAGCATTTGCTCTTAAACAGATATTAAACTATACATAAGCACACTAATTTGCTAAAGATTAGAGGTCTAAACCTTGAAAGCATCTACACAGTACGATTGATGCTTTTCTACCCTCGTCTTTCATCTTGACACACCGTGGCGGTTACGCCGCCTTCCTGTAGCTCACTCGTAACGTTCACGCGTGAGACCGAATATCAAGACACACTAATATTGTTTCTAAGGCCTGCCTATAAAGATCGGTAATTGATTCGATGCTAAGGCCGTGAGTTACGTTCACGGCTTCGCCATCACATTTGTGTACTTATTTATTCAAAATGCGACGAGTATATTGTACATTGCACAGACCTATAGGCAACACAGAATTACAGCGGTACAAGACAATTTTACATAAAACAGTATATACATAATGGTATTAAAGAGATGCGAAAAAAAACTACGAAAGCTTAAAAGTAAGTAACATTCTATGGAAGGTCAGAGGTCGAAATCTAAGTAATGAGAAGCAAATGTGGGCTACTGGGCTACACTAGGCTATACATGTCTTTAGAACCTACAAAAACAGCATTAATGTAGGCTACATAGGTTACAAGTACAATTTGTGTACTTTCTGCCTCACTGTAGATATGTATCATACGCGTTAAATCTCAATGTTTTGCGTGTCCATCAACGCATCTTCAGCTACGAGTATAATGTTGTTTTACTTGTGTGCACATTGAGAATGTTTAGTACCATGAGACTGTAGGAAAGTATTGAAGTGAATTCTTTAGGTATGGTGTTGTTTTACTGGTGCAAATTGAGAATGTTTAGTACCATGAGTCTGTAGGAAAGTCTTGAAGTGAGTTCTTTAGGTATGCATTGCACGAAGCGCACACCTTTCTGCACTATCGTGCCGGAGCAGACAACATCGATAGATGGGTAGTATTACATCAGCCAATAACTGCCACTTCTGAGGGGTAGTTTGGACTCTATTTGTACCAGTGTAATGTCTGTAGTTTATTTCCATTGGCATTTTAGAGGTGAAGGCTCCGTAGAGTATTTGTGATGAGCTCGACTGAAATTTGTTTTTGCTCTAGTAATTAATACCTTAAAATTCAAGAAAATGCAATGTTCCATCATACGGAGCGTGTGGCGCATTTCTCTTGAAAAAGAAGCAGCATATCATGTGTATGATGTCCCTGCAATTCACTTTCGAGTGGTTTGGTAGATGACACTTAAGTGACGTGGGCCCGTGGTCTTAAGTCTCCTTGCACTATGATGCCTGTAGTCTCCTTCATTAGCTTTTGGATTGTGCAGAATCCACGTGACTTTGTGCTTAGTTGCAGCTGCAGTCTTTTTTGCAATGAAGAACCATTGTCCTGTTGGTCTTTATTTGCACCTTCTGCTCCCTGAGCTGATTACGTCAACAGATCAGTAAAACATAACCTCTTCTGTGCTACTGCTGCAGATTTGCTTCCCATTCGTGGCTTTGTGTTTTGCTATGCCACACCTGGGTGAGAAATACCCCGCCAACCTATGATAGCAAACATGTTTGTGTATCGCTAAGGAAAAGGCTATCAGACATGTATATTCAACGATCTCTTCACCATTTATCTGTTAATGCTGGTAAGTTAAGATTGTATAAGAAACTTAAATCTGAGTACAGTATGGAGAGTTACCTATACCACTCAGATTTTGAGCTAAGATCCGCTTTATGTAAAATGAGGATAAGTGCTCATTCATTAGAAATAGAGAGAGGCAGGTACAAAAAACTGTCCGTTGACGAGAGAACGTGTAATCATTGTTCAGGGAAAGCAGTGGAAGATGAACTATATTTCATTTGTCAATGTTCACATTACAGTTACGAAAGAAACAAACTTTTCCTTAAAATCAGTAAAACTTACCTAAGCTTTTATCACCTTACCGACCAACAAAAATCAATCTTCTTACTTAAGTCGTCCAACTCCTTTATATATGAAAATGTTGGACAATTCATCTTCCACTGCTTACGGAAAAGAAGTCAAACCCATCATATAGCTTAGGTAGAAATAGATATTTAGTTTAGACGTTATTCCCTTTTGATTTATCTATGAATATCATTTCCCTTCTTTGTTAATTATGTTTATGTATACCACTACTACTTTACTTTGTATGCAATTAGCCCTCGGGCATGAATTTGCAATAAAGATTATTGTATTATTGTATTAAAAACACGGGACCCTTATGCACAGACATCATGTATATACATCAATATGTGCTAAGCAAGACCAAGGACGTCATTGGCAAGACTAAATACCGAAATCAGAAAAGACATTACGAAGCAATCGTACGTACCATTTGCCTTGCAGACAAAGTGACACTTTCTCTCGGGGGAAATAAGTAGAGTGCTCTTCTTCCTCCACGAAGTTCAGGGTCGAATAGTGTGGCAGATAACAATAGGATTGTGGCTATAGAACATCTTTTTACGACTGACCAATGGATATGGACGCACACCAGTCGTTTTATCTGCCGTATGTCTGTCTGGAACCATTCCTAACAGTGCACTAAGCCTAACATCTGTTACTGGAAAGCGAGCTTGCAGAACATCTGGGGCTCTAATTTGTGAAGACGAGGGTTGGTGGAATGTGGTTTTGGGGACATAAAACATGAGGAATATGGTCTGCCATGATTAGCTGTAAGGCTTTTACATCCATTTTGGGAACCTTCTGGACAGACAGCTATGGTAGGGTCTCCAAGCAGAGATTCGGCTCCGTCTGTTTTAAGTTTAATTTTTGCAATGCAAGTTCCCTGCAGCTAGACATTGCTCCGGCGAATGTGGTTGAACAATGCTAGTAGGGTTTCGATGTTGCATGTACATAGTATCCTCCTGCGATCTATCTGTATCAGAATAAATATACCATGTAACTAACAGGTACCCTATTTCAACCATTCAATGCTGCCTTACTATTGTAAAATTTCCTTTCTCTTTGACTATCCCACCATATGTTTTCCCAGGTAATCAGGGCTTCGAAGAGCCATGAGATTTCGTGGTTTTGTGAAGTTACGTCTAGTAGCATCTTTGTAGACACATGTTTCAGGAATTCAAACGTTATTACGAAAGCACATTTAAAGTTAAACCATTTCATTCTCTACTTATTTCAAAAGACAAACTTGCAAAGTTTTAAGGCACATCTCTTTATCGTTGCAATCTTTTTCTGCTAATTTTTGCTAATCATTACTTCAGATACTAGACTGATGATCATTGAAACACTACTACGGGTGTCATAACGAAGACATGTCTTAATCACTTTCATTGTTATGTTTTTTTTTAGCTAATCATGGCTTCGAAGAGTTTGGTGGGGGTTGCTGCTGTGTCATGCCGTGGCTTGGCTGAGTCCATCGATGATCATAGTTTCGTGAACATAACTTCTAGTAGCATCTTTGTAGTCTAAAAGTTTCACAGTGTTTCTGGAATGCACATCTTTAAACCCTTTCATTGTCAGGTTTTTTTTAGCATGACTTCGAAGAGTGTGCTGATGTTCGCGTTGCTCCTGCTGTGTCAGATGGTGGGCCGGCTGAATCCATCGATGATCATGGTTTCCTGAACTAAAATTCTAGTAGCATCTTTGTTTCCGGAATACAATGAAGGCAATTTTCAAACCAAGCCATTGTTGTGTTTCTTCAGCTAATCATAGCTTTGAAGAGCGTGCAAATACTCGCGGTGCTCCTGCTGTGTCAGTCAAGCGATTATCATGGTTTCGTAGTATTTCTCTAGTGGCATCTTTGTAGTTCCGCATATATTTCTGGAATACGAAAACTTAAGATTCTTTCGAAGGAACATCTTAAAACCATTTCATTGTTCTTTTTCTTTCTCTAGCTAATCATGGCTTCGAAGAGCTTGCCGATATTTGCGGCACTACTGCTGCTCCAGGCCGTGTCCCGGATCTCAGCCCGCGGGATCCCGACCCCCATGGCCACGGGCACCGCCGCACCCACCGGCGAGATCAACGGCATCAGCATCTTCGCCACCGCCGTCGCGGTGAGTTCCGCAAGTTTAAGTCATTCAAAAGACTACCTTTACTTCCTGTACTGTGTTTGTGGCACTGTTGATATAAGTTACTAACTTGAGTGTAGTGCCACATTGTCCTCGTCTGTTCAAAAGCAAATAGAAAAAAAAACCGGAAATCTCATACAACAATAAAAAAAGACTAATGCATATAGAGGTGATAAACAATATCTTCATAGATGAAAATCATAATATACGCTGCCTCAATTTCCACGGAACAAATACTAATGGCCCCCTGAAAGCCCCCTTCATTTGGATAAATGTTTGATGAGTGTGGACTCAAGGCAAAATTGCTTCTGAAATGAGGGCAAGTTGTCAAGCTTAGGGAAGGCTTAGATAGATCTAAGTGTTGTGACAGTCACATTGTTATATATGCTCTTGACACACTTTTGATTGCGTTTTATATCCGGTTCCAATTTGGAGTTACATACCTCAATAAAAATCATCATCACGAAGGTCGTAAACGGGAGAAAAGAATTAGTAAGTAAAGCTTTGTGCAGCTGCTGCACAGACAATGAACAGTGAACATATCCAATGCCATTTAAGATGATTTAACATCACTTTCATAGGTCTATACCATTTTTAAAGATCAGGGGGTAGGTCAGGCGTTAGAACCATCCATAACGTCCTTCCTTGTTACGGCCATTGCCTGTAATTTTCAAATGACTGGTCGCCATGTTGGATCTATGCTGTCATCCAACATGGCGGCGGTACACGCAAGTCTGACGTCACGTGCAAGCGTACTGTTTTTGACCAATCGAAGGAAGAAGACCGCATGACAACCCCTTCTACCCGCATGTATGACGAGGAGCCGTGTATTTGTGGAAACGAAAAAAAATAGATACGTATACGGCTTGGAAATGTGAAGTAGGCCCTAATAGGCGAAGCATGGGTTACGAGACTTAGAATGTGTGCTGTCATCCAATATGGCGGCGGTACACGCACTTAACAAGTGTGACGTCACGTGTTTTTGTCCAATCGCAGGAAGAAGACCGCATGACCACCCCTTCCGCCCGCATGTACGACGAGGAGCCGTCCGTCCGGGCGGAGAACATCTACACCGGCCCGACCCAGAACCTGCTGGAGCAGCTGCTGGAGGGCTACTCCATGGACCTAAGGCCCGGCATCGGAGGTACGGCTTACCGATAAAGATAAAGAGCGTATGAAACCAAAGTACAGCATTTTGTTCTCACATATGATTGGGCCCTCAAAATCATTCTTCAGACTCGAAGATTTTGTTGCAAGGTAATCCCAGCATTTACGTCTTACCTTACTAACAACTTACTTAAAAATAACAATTAAGGCTTAAGAAAGGTCGTTATCATCTTTTCCAACAAAATTCTTGGGAATGTTTCACAAGACATATAGATCTTTTTATGGAGTATTTATTTAGCATCGTATCATACAGCATTTCTTTCATTCTGTTTCATAATCAGAAATGCGTCTAGCAAATCTTTTCAACATTGAATCGAAATTCATGTAAGTTCGAAAAAAGAGAGTAGAGGTTTCGTTCATCTCCATTAACCATTGTAATGGGCGAGACAAGCGAATGACTCTCTCGTCTGCTCCAGATACTTGACCAGACCAGACTTTCATTCCTCTTCATATCACGAGTTAGTCGTCGATACCTCATCTGGCCCTCATAAGACAGCGTCGATAAAATTCTGTGTACTCTCTGTAGCCTTTCCGCCTGTATCGGCCGGGAAGTATTGACGAGTCCCCACGTCAAGGTCTCGGTCTTCTTGTTTAACAAGCTCCTATATCGACCTGTCTGTGGGACCGCCCGCAGGCACAGAAGATTGCAATCCTGTCCTCCAACAGGGACATGATCATCACGGGATACATTTAGTCCTGACTTTTGTGTTATTGTTTTACCATGTGCTGTCAGGAAAGGACAGCCATACCTCTTTGTCACAGTTCCATGTTCAACAAACTCCTGTATCGACCTGTCTGTGGGACCGCCCGATGGCATAGAGGATTGCAATCCTGCCCTCCACAGGAACATAATCATGGAATACATTCTTCACTTTGACTTATGGTCTTACCTTGCGCTTGTAGTAGCTGTAGTAGGAAATACGAACCATACCCCCGATCATAATCACAGTTCCTTGTTTAGCAAGCCCCTGTATCGACCAGTTTGTGGCACCGCCCGGGCATAGAAGATCCTGTACTCTCAATGGGGACGTGATCAAGGGATACTTGACTTTTGTCTTATTGTGCTGTAAAGTAAATACGAGCCATACCTTCCATCACGATTACCGTTCCTTAAGCTTGTTTAACAATCTCTTGTATCGACCAAGCCGTCGAGGGCAATGGAAAATTTTGGTGCTGGCCATGGTTTCCACGTGCGGGGATATGATCATGGGATACATGTAGTCTTGACTTTTGTCTTATTGTTTTACCATGTACTTGTAGTACCTGTCAGGAAATACGAGCCATTCCTCCTATCATGATTACAGTTCCTTGTTTAACAAGATCTTGCATCGACCAGTCTGTTGGACAGCCCGCGTGCATAGAACATTGCAATCTTATGCTCTCAACGGGGACATTATCAAGGGATACTTGACTTCTGTCTTATTGCACTGTACAGGAAATGCAAGCCATACCTCCCATAAAGATTACAGTTCCTTGTCTAACAAGTTCTTGTATCGTCCAAGTCGTCGAGGGCAATAGAAGATTGTTATTGAGTGTTGGTTTCCATGTACGGCGATACATGTAGTCTTGACTTTTGTCTTATTGTTTTACCTTGTACTTATAGTAGCTGTCAGTGAATCAGAGCCATTCCTCCCATCATGATCACAGTTCCTTGTTCAACAAACTCTTGTATCGACCAGGTTTTGGCAGCGCTCGAGGGCAATAGCAGATTGCAGCACTGGTGTCCACGGAGGACATGCTTGCCTTTTTAGTTCGTTCCATCTTATTGTTTTGTATCGTGTTTGTAGTTATCAAGGGAAGATATACAGCCACATATTGAGCACGTTAAAGAACACAGAGCACGCACTTGTCGATAACATTGAGTCAACGCCTTGCTGTGGGGGTGATTCAAAGAAATTAAAGAAAATGCAAGCTCGAACCGAACCAGCCTCCTGCGGTACTTTCGGCTGACATGTAACGTCATGATGAGGGATAGAACAGAAAACTACGCCACTAATGCAGAGCTTTTCCTGCCTGCTAACATAACTTTCCAAATACTGTAAATGCAGAAATGTTCGCGGTGGATTAATGTTCGCGGTTTTCGCTGTGACCACTTCACCGCGAACTTAAAACCACCGCGAATATTTTTCTATTATGGTATTAGACTGCAGTCTATGGTGTTACCGCGAACTTAAATCCACTGCGAAAAGTCCTTTTTCCAGCTACCGTGAAAGTAAATCCCCGCGAACTCAAATGCATTTACAGTACCAAATGCACATCAGTGTCTCATGATCAGTAATGTATAGAATAGACTATTTTGGTCAATAGTAAAATTATTTGCCATTGCCCCAGATCTAGCAAATGAGTTCAAGATGGTGTCCTTTCAACACCTTTTTCAGAACTTTGGAGCTCTCATATCGCCAGCACATGACATAGGTGCCAAATTGCTTAACTTGGGGCGTGCCATAACTTTATACTGTTAATTGAAATGTTGCTGGCCGTCAATGTCGAAATTGTCATTAACAGCTATGCTATAATTACAGTGGAAATTGAAAGCGTCGTTTTAATGTCGTTTCTGCTGGTCATCAGAGTCATTAAACATAACTTTCTTATCATATTTCCAAATGACCTTTAGAAACTAGTACTAAAAGTACTCCAGATACCAGCAGTAAAAGATATCATCAAAAAATACAGTTATAAACTCAGTATTTATAAGTTCAAAAATCATTCTATCCCAGAACTATCTTAGAGTGGAATTCACTGCTAATAAGTTAAGTATGGGTATACTCACTGTACAGAGATTTTAACTACGTTAATTCCAAAGGTTAGATGTCACAGGTCGTTCAGTTTGATAACATCTGCCACCGCTGCTGTATTGCGAAGCTTGTGAATTACAGGGCTGACATTACAGTTGGACCTCTACATAGGGAAGCATGATAAAATACACCAAAACAAAGCTTCAGAAAAGTACTAACCCCAATTTCAATCTTAAAAAAAATTCTCCACCAGACAGCCACAAGGGTCATCTTCGTAACCATTAAAAGAAAACAGAGGGTTAACCACCTCGAACTCCGAGGAATCCCCGCTCTATGAAAGAAACCTCACCTTTGACCCCAGTTTTCTCCTGATACCACCAATATGACACAACAACTAAAATCCTTCCATGCGCCACCTAAACTGCTAAACTGAACAAATTTGACCAAAATGGGAAAGATTAGACCTTACCTGTTCCTTCTAACCCAAAAAGTCTCCAGGTTGGGCCAAAATTTTCAAGGAAAAAGAAGATTTTAAAGGGTTTTAAGTCGCCTTCTACCGCGCAACTCAACTGTGACGTCAGCCCTACTGTACGCCAAAGGGAGGCTATTCCTGCTGAAGGTGGACTCTCACTGCTCTTGGGGTACCATTGCGGCACTGCGGGGCGCGTAGATGACTCAACGAATTTCAGAGATGAAGAACGAATTTTCTTCCGTTTTGTGTATTTTTGTTGTCTTCTAAGCCATACTTTTATGTATTACGCAATATCTAAATTATTAGAAATCAAAAACAAAACATCAGTGGTGCAGTGACTGAACCCCGCAGTGCCGCCCGGTGTCCCAGGTTCATTGAGAGTCAATCTTGAACAATACAGATACAGATAAAAGAACCAGTGCAAAATCTCGTCAGACCATCTGGTGGTTTTTCCGTAACAGACGGGCCGGTAACCTGATACCCCACAGTGTAGCAAAAACACCAGGCAGGCGTTCTGCAGCTTCAGCAGGCAGATAGATGGCCGTTCGGATGGCACTTTACGTAATGCCTAATGATCCGTCCAGGAACAAAGTACTTCACCGTGAAGTCACGTCAGCCTGCTAGGATAGATATCTACTTGCGTTCACCATATTGCGGGATCTGTTATTAATCAGTCAACAGCGGTACTATATCTGCAACTATATCTATATCTATCTATAGCTATATCTGTATCTACCCCCCCTCTCTCTCTCTCTCTCTCTCTCTCTCTCTCTCTCTCTCTCTCTTTCTCTCTCTCTCTCTCTCTGAAACAGATCATCGCATACACATTTCTATTTCTTTGGTCTAGAGAAGTTGACAGCTTTTGGGGACAGACGTACACAGGAGGTATCATGATCACAGATCTTTGAATCGTTGAAAGGATTGATAACACTTTGCAGGGGATACACGCTGTGCAATATGGGCCACATGCCAGGAACCCAGGCAAACAAATGGCTTCCGTCCCAGACACAATAACAACCAAGGAAGAGAAATCGTCGCAATCGTGGAAGAGTGTGATTTCTCTAGATCACGACTACTAGGGAGCCCCATTTGCGAATCCCTTTACGGTCTCATTCATTACTACGAAGTGAGGGGATTTAGGTCTTAAGAGAACTATTGACCCATTTTCTTGATTGCTGAGAATAATACTTATCAAACCCCTGACCCTTTTCAAGATCTACAGTCTCAAACTCGGCATCCATATTGAGTAGCTATATTATAGGGCCGACCATCCGTTACCCTGGGTGCCAGACAGGATGGGGCAGCTAGCGACTTTATTCGGAGGCCCAAGGCAGTCAGCTCGCTGATGTCAAATTAGCGCTCCGTGGAATTTAATCCCGAAGGAGGTTTCGTTGCCTTTTCTTTCCCTTGGGGCTTATACTCCCCGGAACGCTAATTTGAGATCGGCGGTCTGATTGCCTTGGACCCCCGAATAAATTCGCTAGCTGCGCGACCCTATCTGGCACCCAGGTAACCATCCGTGTGTAAAATGCTGAGCGGCAGAGTAGCGTTTCTCACCGATGGAGTTCCGCCCTGATTCTCACGGGACACACGTTACTGCACGAGCAGCCTTATTTTCATGAATTGATTTTCACTTACCTTTACAAGAAATTTCGTTTTCCTTTGGTGTCTTGTAAAATTGACGCTAGTGAAAAAGTACAGTGGTAGAGGTACTAGGTTATAAATACCACAGAGTGAGGGGGGACAATCCATAAAATGGAGGAGAACTTTGGAGCAAGACCTTGCTGAGATGGGATGCAGCTGGGGGGGGGGGTATCAGCAGACAGAAAAGTGTGGATGACAATGACGGCCAATAAACTGGTGGACGTACCGACTAATAAGTATCTAATACCAGCTCAAGAACAAGAAACACCCATGACTCTAAGTACCAGAGTTACCAAGCTAGGATTGATGTGTTAAAAAATTCGTAGTTTCCGAAAACTATCGTAGAGTGGAATTTGTTATCACCAAGCACAATAGGGGCATCTTCTCTGCATAGTTTTAAAGAACGCTTGCAGGTAGATGTGCAAAAGTTAGGTGTGACGGGTCGTTCAGTGTAATATAACCAGCTGCTGCCGCGCTGCGTGCGTGCCTGCGAAGCTGGTGTATTACGCCGAAGTGCGGTTATACCGGCTATATAGATACAGATACAGACGGATACAGAGGCCCGCCTCAGCGAACACTGACATTCGGCGAAGATGATGATGGGGATGATGATAGATACAACACTATTGCTCGTGCCACTTTCCGCACTTCTTGAATACATAAACAGAACTAGAGTTCGGCGACCTCATACCTCCATGAAAATTTAGAGCTTTCGTAAATTTCATGCAATTGACTAACATATTAACATAATTTATGCATGGTGTTGTTCATCATTGACTAACGTACACATTAAACAATCATAAAATTCCCATTATTAATCATAAAGCGGTTTTGCAATTTTTACATTATCAAAAATTATGTAAATAAGTTCCTCATTACCATAATTCGTATCTGCTTATATTCCACCTATCATAATGAACATGTGTTACATTTATTGAAGTCCAGCTATTGAAAACAATGGAATTTAGTGAATTAAGTCATCATTTTGGGCATTAGATTTGGAGTTACCCATTGAATGAACAATGAGCGTAACAACGGCCAGGCTCACAGTAAACTGTATGTAGCACGCCTGTGTCAATCTGTTCCTGAGCGCTCCTGACATTATATTGGTGTATAAACGATGTCATGTCAAGTCATTCGAATCCAACGCTTTACGAGCAGGGCTTTTCTCAGAAATAGTTGCCTGGATTTTATCGCCTTTTCATGACATGTCTGCCCCCACCACGGTCTACAGGACTACGCGGAATAAAATGGACACTTTTTATGTGCAATGAAATTTCCTTTTGTGTGAGAAGGAAACGCTCCACACTGAATTGCACGAAACAATCTATGTCTAATGGTACGGAATGACTATGGCAATAATAACAAATCGTGTCGTATTTAAAATTAGTCGCAGACAATAATGGTGAAGTTATCATATGAACACGTTACATAATATGTAAACAAAAGCATACAGCATGTGGCAATGATACAGATGAGAATGAATTGGGCGTGAAAAGTCACTCGATGTGATACACATAGTCGCCACTGCGTATCCTTCAAAGCTATTGTGATACGCTGAAGGACGATCGCACCGGTTGATCAATCTATAGTCAGATGCAGAGCACCCTAAGGGGGGCCCACACAAATGTGAAACAGACATTCCAATTGAAAAACAGATCCCATCATCACTTTTGCTTTTGTAATAAAGACACAAAGGTAATAGAATTCGAGTAGAGACCTCCCTTTTAATCGTAGCATTTTACCTCCTTACATAAGTGCCTAGACTAGGGACTGGCCCCATGCTCCTTTCCGTTGGGTTTCTTCATTTTGCACGGTCCCGTTCCCTAGCGTCAGCTGCCATTAGACGTAATCTAGCGTCTTTTACGATTTGGTCATTCCCCAGGGTCTTGGGATTTCAAACTCCATCAGATTTGACCCACGATTCGACTTAATTTGTTCGAATGTTTCTTCCCAATCTGGCATCATAATCAACTTGATTGAAAAGAAATGCGGCCAATAACTTCCAAAGCCAGTAGAATTGCGCTGATAATCATTAGAGCCCCGGGAAGTTAAATCTAAGTCCACGTTCGATTCAATCATTGCAGGGCCATTATCGCTGACGGTTCATATTGCATGTAATGAGCACGCAATTAACTTAATTAAAGACGATTGCAGGAAGACAATGTTTTATGGAATGTGCGAAGCAATTAACTGTAATGTCTGGGGCTTCGGGGACATTGGACCATAACCGTTGCTGTTTCTTGTTAATGTTATAGAGAACTCTTAGAATTCGTCAGGCAAGGTAGAAACAAGGTAGTTCCATTTTAGACCAGGACCCCCGTTTTACGGTCCTTCCGAAAGACGGATTTATGCCTGGGGTTACAGGGACATTGGACCAGAACCGTTGCTGTTTCTTGTTTTTCTGTCTCCACAAACGTAACGAGAAAAGAAACTGATGAAGGCCCCGCAAATGTTTAGCGTTATGTAAGTCTTTAATTTATCGTACCTTATTGCTTTGACTATTGTTTCTCACATTGCTTCTTTTTATCATTGTGGTTGTTATATTTTATGTTTGGTTACGCTGCTATGGACTTATCTTGTCCGAAAGCAAAGAAATATACTTCCAAGTTACAAACAGAAAAGAAAGCAGCCCACAGCTACACATAGCACCAAGCCAGTATCAATAGCATCCGTTTGAAGACCATTATTACTGCTTCCAGAAAAGAAGTCAAACCCTAAATACGTAGATTGTAGCTCTCAGCAGTTCATACCATTGATAGAATAGTCACTCGTTTACACTTGTCACCATTGTTATCTATACCAAAGTATTTCATTTTATACATGTTTATTATATTTTCTGTATGTTTCATGTTGCAATTAGCCCTCGGGCAAGAACTTGCAAATAAACTTCCTAATTATTTGACGATCGGTATCCACAGTTTTCATGTAGAAGTCAATATACACAGGACCGGCTCCAGTATCAGCCGTACGTGCCCCGGGTACTCAGCACGCATCAGTACAGTTTATAAAACGGCCGGCACGGCGCAAGGGCCATATATTCCGTGTTTCACCAAAATTAGAGATATTGAACGGGAAGCGTGGTGGTCTCGGGCCGCCCGTAACCATCGATTCACCGATAGCCGGATATTCGTGTGCGTGTTTGACTCATTCGTGACAAATTTAACATTGAATAGTCATAGTGATAGCATAGTTCCAGTTCTTTTGCCTATCCAATTGTTCACTTGTAACACTACTTGTAATAGTATCTAATCTTTAGTATTTAATGTAATACTATCGAATCACTGCATTTAGCCCATGAGGGCATGAACACGCAAAAATTATCATCATTATTATTGAAGGACCGTCCGTCGAAATCTACCATAATGTGATAGACCTTAACAATGTTTAAACAGACATCCAGCCTAAACTCCAGTTGAGTTGGGTTTATGCAGATCAACAATGAGCTTCAAATCTACTTGACATCCAATATTCAATAGTATAAATGACACGCTAGACTCAACATGTTGACTTATTTATGTCTTTAGATAATCGTATCGAGTTGTACCATTAACAAAGTTCCGCTTCCAGTGCGATTTATCATTCAGCATTACAGTTAGGTCCTTATCACATAGTCCAGTCTCTGATTCAAGAAAGTTCTTTAGATAACCATATGTCTGTTTATAAGTACAGTAAGTAGTTTATAGACCTTACAAAAGAAGCTGTACATTTGTTGTGTCAATAGAGATTTGCTTTATATAAAACTTACTACTACATATTATACAATAGTGGTGACCACAAGACGATCTAACACGATGGTATCGACTTGTCCGAACGCTGTTAACATTATTAAGCGTGGTTGAAGGATGACCGCCATCTGGTCCACATCTAGCCTGGGTACCATCCAGATAGTGGTACGTATACGCTCCTATGTTCGCTTCAGCAGAGAAGCGATATATACAGTGTCGAATGAATGTCAGAGCTAGAAGCGACAGTATATAGTATATAATGAACGCCGGAGCAAACTACGTTCCGTATAATACCCAGGCTAGTCCACATCCATACCGTTGACATGAGTATGCATGTAAGCTCCAAGCAGATGCGGAAATAACTTACCCCTCGATTCTGCCGGGCATGAAAGACGTTTCGGCAGCAATACAGCCGGTGTCCTCTTTACCAATACCATTATCATTAGTTATCGGCCGAATCGCTGATCAACGAGGTCGCCCCCAATTTAAACACGGTAAATCCTCAGGCAAAAAAATACGCTTTAATTGCTCTTTGTTAATTTTGAAATTAGGCGACCTATAGCTCCTGGCTATCAACAAAAGTTACCTGCCAAAAGTTGTTAAAAGTGTGGCGGTAGTGTGTACACGACTAGGGGTGGACACTGGTATAGAAAATTCAGGTCCAGGTACGGTCCAGGTCCAGGTCCAGGTCCAGGTCCAGGTCCGGACCTGAACCTGGACCTAATTGTTTGTGAATGGGCAGTACTCAAAACT
Source organism: Branchiostoma floridae (assembly GCF_000003815.2). Lineage (NCBI taxonomy): Eukaryota > Metazoa > Chordata > Leptocardii > Amphioxiformes > Branchiostomatidae > Branchiostoma > Branchiostoma floridae. The sequence continues at coordinate 152,763 of NC_049982.1, forward strand.
ATGGTCCATTTCGCTACAAAGAAGTCTGTTAGGTGGAGTATCCTCTCTTCACGTAAATAACTCTAACTTGCTCTAACCATTTTTGACTGTACAAACTTGATTAAAATGACCATCAATTCTCCTCTACGTCGCTCTTGCTATTTGATTGGACCAATGAGCCTCAAAACGCGTGAACGCCTACCGCTGTAGTACCGGTATAAAATGTTCATTTTCTGATCGGTCCACTGATTTTTTTCAGGTCCATTTTTCCGGACCGGTCAAACAAGAAAAAAAGATTCTGAACAGGTACATCGTACCGGTACCCACCCCTATACACGACACAATCAGAAATCCATTTCCTTACTAACGCCGTTATTCCATCTCTGATCACGACGACAGTAGGTGTTCATCACGGAAGCTGTATCAGCGCTCCATAATGTTGTCAGAGCTATACGTCTTCTTTTACGAGTGCGACACAGTCCCCGACACATCGTCAACTACGGTGCGTCAACGTGGTTATCTTCTATTTTATCATGATTGCATAAGAAAGCTGTTCATCACGTCGGCTCCCAATCCCCCAATGTCATAAATATACACACTTTACAAACTTTACTTCATTAATCATTTATCATACACCTCCACGCGGTACTGTTCAGTGGCATGGTGTTTCCCATAAATGACTGAATTGTTACGATAACACATATGTGCGTTCGTCTCACCAGCAGTTGCTACCGATAACAGAAAATTACATGTATTTACTAAAGGTTTTACGTGTTGCAGAATTATGTATTTTTCGAGATAGGCATTCACATCAATGAGCAAGACACTCTCTCACTGGGTCGCATGCCGTTTTCCTATAGGCCTACTTGATCATGACTGTAAAAATTGTTTATCGCTAAGGTTTTTTCAGAGGGGTTCTTCTTGTTAACTTTCAAACTCAACTCTAAGGACAGACATAGTTAATTTCTAATCATATAAATAAAACATCCACCTACGCGATCGTATTCAATTAAATGCTGTTGACTGAAATGCAACACCTGGGCATTTTGGTGCTCGTCCTGCCAGAAGTTACTACCGATAACTGAAAATTTCATGTATCTACTTCAAGTTTAAAGTGTTGCAGAACTGTTTATTAGATATTCATTCGGTTTTATCAGAACGGAAACTGATTTCATTGTCAACAGCTTTCCATTATTATGATTGCATAAGACCTTTTATTGCTAAGTATGTATCAGGCGGTTCTTCACATTAACTTCCAAATTCCAATACCGTAAAATGTATATACTTTACAAACTCTAACATCCGTAAATAACTTCATCAGGTTGGCAATTATTTATATAGTAAGGTTCTTTTGGCACAACCAAGGAGTAACTTACGCCCAACGTTTCGATGTCTATCTGACACCATCATCAGGGTAGAATGACTGGAAACTATAAGTAGCAGCAAGATGTAGTTTCTAGTCATTCTACCCTGATGATAGTGTCTGATAGACATCGAAACGTTGGACGTAAGTTACTGCTTGGTTGTGCCAGAAGAACCTTACTATATTTACAGACTCTACTTCACTTCATAAAACATTCATGGTGCATCCTGGACATCGTGTATCTGAATGACCTAGTTTTGCCCATAAAGTGAATGAAAAGCGATGCTGACACAGCTGCGTATAACCGTTTACCAGGTGGTATCACCGATAACCGAACATTACATCAAGTTTTATGCGCTGCTGGACTAGTTTTTGACCATCTTTCTCCAAACACTCACTCACTCAATCAATCGACCTCCTTCTGCTTGAATCTTGATGTGCATATGTTTCACAAGACTTCTGTGGATTCTAGCAACAAGTTGATATATTTTTAGCATGTCTATAGATATCAATTTACATCATCATCATCTGGTGATGGTGTCTCGGAAGTCCAATGTTCCTTCCTTCCTCCCTCCCTGTCCACCAATGGCTGAAGTTAGTTAGTTCTTCAAGAGTTTAAGATGCATCTTTCCAAAGTTGTTGAATGTACGTAGGGCAAAGTCTCCTAGCACTGGTATTCCCATGCCTTAGAGTCCATAGAAGAGCATCACTTACAATTTCACCCTTGGTTCTCTAAGCATGGGCATGAAATAGTACTCTTTTGTTCTCTGACGACTTGTGACATCCATGGTGTTGTTGTAGGCCTTCATATAGCAGACTTTAGTGGGGTGCTCTTTCCATGATGTATTTAGGGCAGCACGTAGCATCTTTATGTAGTAAATATACAACTTTTTGTTATCAATTTACAATGGGGCAAAATCTTCTAATATCACCAGATCTGTCTCTACTTAGCTCCTAATGTATTCCAATAGATTTCTATGTGATTATCAGGTTAAGATGTAAAGCTAGCACCATGTAGGCATCTGAATGTACGTCCCGTGAGACGACAGTGGCACCATTGCCTCCCAGTTCTCTTGTTGACGGCAAGATATGGTATTTGCGAAACGCGCAAGATGTTAGCAGGTATACGTAGCTACCATTCGGCCTAACTAAAAACTTCCTAGACTTACTGTCACTAACGAAAGACATCGGATGGCTCGCTGAAACGTCTGACGGTCTTGGATAAACTTTTTAGATTTAGAGCAACCTTTGTTCCCCCGGTGAAGCGAGCTACAATTCACGAAACAAATGCGCAATTTAGTTGATGGTGTAATTTCTTGGGTTACATTCTAATACAGCCCTAATTTTCTGGGTCAGGTCGGTGGCTGCTGAGGTTCTGTGTATCGATCTTGAGAGCAGAAAGGTCGACAGAATCCTAAACAACCGAGAAATTGCGTTACAAGCGGGACAGCGGACATTGGCTCGATGAAAGCATCTTAAAAAACGCTCTTAGTACAATCTCTCCAATCCGGTTTATGTACGTCTATTGATCGTGAATAGAAAAGGTATTTGTCATTACTTTGATGCACTCGCCAGAAAATGAAATTTCGTAGCGGATGTTTTGCTTAAACAAGATTAATCATAGACCATTTCAAATTTCTATGGGTCTGGAGATGAAGGGAAAATCGAGTTAAGAAGAAAAATGTTTTCAAACGCTGTTCTTATAGTTACCATCAACCTAGCAATGAATTGATTTTGTCGCTATTATCAATGAAAATGGTGCTGGGACTCCGTGAAGCCACGTTCGTAGGAAGTCACTTTTTCTAAGTAATCAGTTGGGTTTTTGAACCAAATTTGCAATGATTCAATGTAGACAATCAGCACTATCTTACTAATAGATTATTTTACGGTATTGCGATACAACAAAGTTTGAAATAAAGAAACAAACATAAACAGAAGTCAACAAGACAACCTCCTTTTTAAAATGACTTTTTAAAACCTCAACTAAACATTGCTATCATCCAGAACATTCCAAAAGTAAGTTCCACCCTGGTTTGTACAAAGTTTGACAACACAAGCCATTCAATCCGTGGTTTGTCTTGTGTGTCCGCGGTTTTAACTCTCCGGAACCAAAAGTTATATCCAGGCATTGGTCTGCTGAGGTTACACGTCACAAAATGGAAGAACTATTGTCCAGAAAATCTTTATCAGACGTTATTCTCCCATCGCCCGTGCCGGGAGAGTGCAGGAGTTAATTGCCTTGTTGCCTCTGGGGCTGTCCAAGTATCGATCACTGGAAGCCGGAAGCAGGAACCGTCTTAAAGGTGATGCCGTCTTATGTGACGGGAAGACGTCTTGCACATACTCAATCCCCGGGAGTGGTACAAATCCGCTGCCTGAGTTCCGCTGCGGTACACCAACGATCAATTATGCCGTGATAGGGCTGGGTACCGGTACAGAACATTTAGGACCAGGTACGGTCCAGGTCCAGAGGATCAGGTCCAGGTCTGGACCTGAACCTGGGCATAATTATCTGTGAAAATTTGTAAATGGGTGATACTCAAAACAATGGTTTATTTAGCTACAACAGGGGTGCCTAAGCATTTGCACGAACCCTATGAAATTCGTACGAATATTATGTGATACACACGAATCACTATGCGAAAACGCACGAATATTATGAAATTCGCACGAATCACTATGCGAAATCGTACGAATTTTATGAAATTCGCACGAATCACTATGTGACACACACGAACCTTATGAGATTTGCACGATCCTTATGCGAAATTGCGCAACCACTGGCGGGTCACGTGACAAACGGAGCGGGATTTTCAAGATGGCGGCTTCGCCGCTTCGGCGACTGAAAATACGATGTAACACGCCGAAATGAAGCTAAACAGTAGCTCACAGGCTATCAAATACATCTTTGAGACGGTAAATGTCCATTCCATGCCTTGAAATATAAATATCTCGGGTAGAAACGCTCAAAATCATGCCTCCTCCCGGCCGCTCTTTTTGCATAAGGATCGTGCAAATCACATAAGGCTCGTGTGTGTCACATAGTGATTCGTGCGAATTTCATAAAATTCGTACGATTTCGCATAGTGATTCGTGCGAATTTCATAATATTCGTGCGTTTTCGCATAGTGATTCGTGTGTATCACATAATATTCGTACGAATTTCATAGGGTTCGTGCAAATGCTTAGGCACCCCTGTACAAAGGATTCTGTTTGGTGGAGTATCCGACTTCCATTTGCGTTCTAAAATCCTATTTTCATGTAAACAACACTGACTGCCTCTGTTTTAGACCAGGTTTGGCTGTAGAAGCTTGGTAAAAATGAGAATCAACTCTCCTCTGCTTCACTCTTGTTATTTTCTTGGGACGGTACACCGTACAGATACCCACTCCTACCTTACCTTAGACCTTAGCTCCTCCCTCAACACTGTTGTATTGGTCAACTCGGTGAGCGTACTCTCTCCATAGGGTGCGGTTTTGAGCAGCTACTGCCATGCTTTCCATGTTGTTCAGTCCCAGTTCCCTTCCGTCATTCAAGATGGTTCGTCTTTGTATAATTTAGCGCCTACCCCTGAGACGGGTGACTTAGGAGCCCATGACATAGCTGTTTTTGCTGTTCTTTCGTCGAATAAGCTCCAAACATGCTCAACAAATCTCAGTCATCTTTTTCTGACTGTCTCACTAGCCAGAGGCACTTGAGCTCTTCGCATGAGCTCTTCATTTGTGACGTGGTCACGGTAGGAGATGCCTAGGATTGTCCTGAGGCATTTACGTTGGAAAGTGTCAAGTGATTATTGTGTTATCTCTGTAGTGCTTTTCCATGATTCACAAGCATACATTGTCTATTGGCATAAAAAAAAGTCTGCTAGTTTGCTTAGATACCAAGAGTTTTCATAAGTATTGCCACATACCAATAGTTTTGCCAAACCAGAAGCTTTACCCACCCCTACCAGCGATCAATAATGCTGTAACGAGTTCTTCAGTCCCACATAGTTGAAGGGCGCCTAGCTTGACCTGAGGCAAGGTTTTTTTTTTCTTTTCCTCGGTCGATTGTTTTATGCCGTTACCCAACGGAGCTTCGATGGCAGTTTTTGCCCCATACATAATTGGGTAAGGAGGAAAGCAGACTGTCAATTGCTATTATTTTTTCAACATCCTGTTGTATTCTGCCTGTCCTGTAGATACTTTTTCAACTGAGGCAGCGACCATTGAATGACGAAAACCGCTGGTACTTGAATGGATAAACAAGTGCGTTTTGTACTTTTCTGTGCTTTTACTACATGGACCACCAAAGATCAAGATCCCTACAGAAGTCGTATGCCAATCCTTATAATGTCATTGGTCATATAAATCCAATTTTGCCACTCAACGACCTCCGTTCAGTGACAAGTGGGACTCACAAACAGAGACAGCCATTGTACTTACATGTATATGTACAGTTACATGCCTTTTCTCTCTGTTTCAAACTCTTTTTACGGAGCTTTTCCATCGCATCGTACATAGTTAACTGACATTAGCTATTATGATAGAACTCTGGTGGTATGAATCAACCAATGACCTTAATTTTTGTTGTTCCGTGTAGAACTCTGGTATGAATTAACCAATGACGTTGCTCCGTGTAGAGCCTGGTATGAATTAACCAATGACGTTGTTTAGTGTAGAGCTTTGGTATGAATTAACCAATGACGTTGCTCCGTGTAGAGCTCTGGTATGAATTAACCAATGACGTTGCTCCGTCTGCAGGGCCGCCGGTTGACATAGACGTGGGTTTTGCGGTACAAAGCATCGATCAGGTTTCAGAGATCAACATGGTGAGTAAAACACTCTCGTGCAACGTCATGGACTAAGTTTTACACTCCTGTACTAAGTGGGGTCATGGGGCGAAACTGTAAGGTGTTTGGCCCAGAACACAGAGGTACCTGATTTGAATCCTGTCATGCTACTGATCTTGTGCCCTTGGAGAAGGCATTTTACACGCATTTCTCACTCCACTCATGTGTAGAAATGGCTTTGGTTCGGAAGGTAAAAGGCGATGGAAGAAGAGGGTTGGGCTCTGCTTCCCAATACCGTGTGATAGACACAGTGGATGGCAACCCACTATCCCTGCCTTTGCCTTTTACTAGGCCATAGTGCTACCTCACTCATCAGTGTCCCGAAAAGAACACTGCTGTTAGGACCGTAACATTCCGTCTTGGATGTTTTAGAACCTCATAGCAAAATAGTATTAACATGCATTTAGCCTTAGTCACATTGTCTTTGGGATATGTAGTGAATCTAGGGTTGAGAGCGACACAGCTCATGCTGAAGTCACTAAAATAATTCCCAAACCAATAGCTCACCGGGCATTTTACGGGCTGTCTCATTGTCACTTTTGGGCGGAGCCCAGTCGGACGTCAAGCGAGCAGTTTTCTGGGCCTTGTGTGCAGTTCTAAAGTTAAAGACGGGTACTGTTTTCTGATAGATTATTTTTTGGTATGCAAATGCTCCCCCTTCCCATAAAACACAAAAATGGAGGAGTCCTCAGTGAATTAAAGAAATCGCCTCAATGTTTGCTCTGCGTTCAAACTGGATTCAAGCATAACATTTTATTCTCTATGGAATTATAATACCATCTTCTCGAGTGGAATGCCCACTTAATAAACGCTAGTTCACCTTTATCCGAGGGGTAACCTATATCCGTTGTTTAAAAACAAACAGTGTAGTCATGGATATCGAATCGACGGACAGTTGTTTCGAACTGCAATATCTTAATCATAATATTTTGAAACCACCGTGGCTCGACTTATATTTTTTTTTAAATCCACGAATATCCTGTTTTTAGAATTGACGGATATAGGTTACCCCGCGGATAAAGGTGAACTAGGGTTAATATCTGTTTTCTGATTTCTCTTTGTGTAGGAGTACACCATGACCATGATGCTGAGCCAAAGCTGGATTGACCCCCGATTGGCTTTCAACTCCAGCTCTGTGTCCGAGATCCCGCTGGCTGGAGCCACAGGTTTGTATTTCTAATGCTTCGGTCACAATGGGGCAAAAGGGGCTATACCGGTGAAAAGCGAGGTTCAACAGACATGTATGAATACAGTTACTGCAATTGAAGATAGCTTTATTCTGTAAATGGTTGCATACATGTATGTGCTAACATGAAACAAGTATTGTCAGGATGAGAATAGTTTATTACCATGGTGCTGGACTCAGCTAGAGGTTTTAATACTCAGTTTGGTTGCACAAAAATAATGGCTATACATGTACATACACTGGCTTCTATTTCTCAAAACACACATTGAAGCCATCATCAAAACTATTTGACAAACAATACAATACAAGTATAAAGCACTTGTACAAGTACTTGCCCATTACTGCACAGCTATTTTCCTTACAACACTGGCTAATTAAAAACCTCTACCTGTTGATCTTACATACACGTTTAACGTACACTGCTACGTGTGCAAACATTTCCCTTCGGCACTGTCTGCATTGTCCAGTCATTTTCATTCCCTGTGCATAATGCGATTAACCAACGCCTTCTAAAGTGGGTCGTTCGTGTTTTGCTTGTTCCAGGCCAAACAAACACGCTAAACAGTTCGACACACGATAATTTGCATGAAAACACCACTGAGTATTATATACATGCGACTAACTGCTATTTCACAAAACACATTGCTGAGTAGTACAAAGGACGCAATGGATTAGCTTAAGGACAAAAATATCACTTGTACTTGCCCATGTCTGCAAAGCGGTTTCCCCAGCCAAAGTGTCTAGAGCAAAGTCCACTTGTAGATCACGGGTTTTGAACATGTACACTATCACTTGTACTCACAAAACTAACAAGGACTACTGGAGCTGGCTGCTCTGTTTGTTGTCGGCCAAACTTCGCGAAACAGTTCAAACATCCACGGTAAGGACCAGTGAGTTGTTGCCAGATCGCGTTTCTCAGGTCAGCCATGCGGATTATGCTGGCCAAAGGGTTGAGCGCCGAATTCAACGTCATCAGGAAAATACCCAAACTCGCAAAAGTTTCACGTGGGCACAAATCACTGTTTCTGAAGCAGAAGCGACTAAGTGGGATAGTTGCAGAACCCAGCAGCCACGAAACGAGTGCCAGCGTCACAAGAATCATCACTGTCATCGCCTTTCTTGCGCTGGAGTCGCATTTCTTTTGGGTTTCGTCCTGTGCCACACGGCCTCCGTCATCTTCAGTCCTTCTAGCGTCATCCCAACGCCTTCTACCCCCTCGGAACTGTCTCAACCTATTTTTTTGACGTCGCTTGATCCTTACATAAACACTGATGTTCGTGAACATTAAGACGATAATGAGAATCGCAATTATGAAAGCTACCATAATGACATAGATCAAAGGAAGAAAGCCATAGCAGAATTCCGTAGTAAACGAGCGATCATATAAACAATTCCAGCCCATAGAAGGTGAGAAGATGCACAACGACATTGCGATCCATGAACAGATGATTGCTACACATGCATTACGCTTGGCGTTGGAAGCGTTGGTATGGAAGAAAATAGGGTGCCTGACAGCCGTGTAACAATCTATGGATAACAAGGATAGAGCTGATGCCGACATGATCTGAGTAAACAACAGGCATGTCACAACAGGCGAGTGTATTGCAGGAGTTTCTCGGAATGGTTTTATCTGACCAAAGGCAAAACAAACTAGAAAGGCCGACATTTGCTTGAGAGCAAATACAGCATATTTCAGCCATCTCCCTCCTCATGTAACAATAGACTGTTCCAAAATCACCCATGTGCAAAAATGGAACACTTCTGCTTAAAATGACTTCTAACTACTAATCACACTTTTGAGCAAAAATGAATCTTACAATCCCCCTTCAAGAATGGATTCTTCTAGTGCACCCCATGTAGAAAGGTAAAATAGACAACTCCAAAAACACTTCCGCTAAGAAATGGAATTTTGAATCATCAGCCGTCCAAAACCATATTTGAAAAAAAAACCTCTGTGCAAGAATCGACTCTTCCTGTTATACCCCTATGTAAAGTGGAGCGATCCAAAAATACATCAGCTAAAATAGGACATCGACATTATCACCAAAGTCCACAAAATGAATTTAAAAAAATACCCCCTTCGTCGAAGAATGGAATCTCCCAGCACACCCTGTTTAAAATGCACAATAGACAAGTCCAGAAATACTCACAGTACATGGCCTTTTGTATAATAAGCAACCCAGTCCAAAACTGAATTTTAAAAAAGTCCCCCGTGCATGAATGGACTCTTCCAGATAACACCAGGCTTGCTTATTGGCTGCCGAATACTCCTCATGTGCAGTCTTCAGGTGGGGGTCAACTTCCATTCAACAAATGGCATTCGGAATCATCACCCATGTCCAAAACTAAATTTTAAAAAAATCCCCCCTATGTGCAAAAATGGACTGTCCCAGTAGTAGTCTTATGTCAAGTGGTTCAGTGCAAAAACACTTCCGCTAAAAAAAACATTGGCATTATCACCAAAGTCTAAAAGTAAATTTTAAAAAACACCCCCTGCCCAACAATGGACTCTTCCAGCAAAATGAGCTCGCTCATTGGCTGGTCATTAATTGGATTTACCTTGTCCCCCCAACCACCTGGATGTCTATGGACTAGGTAGGTAGGTAGATAATTGGATCTACCTGACACACCTGTGGCCCTGACACACCGGAATGACCTAGAGGTCGTTGACCTCGGCACTCCAGACCTCACATATCCAAAACTCTCCCACAAAAACCTCCTTAAGGAGCCATTTTGAAGTGATTTATACCAAATGTTATGCATGGGTCCTTTGAATAAGTATCTAGGGCACCTCTGTCCCAAATTTCAGGTCATTTGGATGTAATACCATGGTACAGGGGGCCAAATTATACAGTTTTGGTCCAAAAGTTGCAATAAAACCTCAATAAAATCATTTAAGGAGCAGATATGAAAAAATGAAAAAGAAGCATTTGGGTATTGGCCCACTCTACCCTTGTGCCAAATTTCAAGTCATTTGGTCCAGGAACGGCGGAGATGAATCGCATTGAAAATTTGACAGGAGAAAGAAAGAAAGAAAGAAAGAAACATTACGAATACAATATATTTCACCATACCTATGGTATGGCTGAAATATAATGAGTATCACCCCTAGCAGAAGATCTGCCATAGCGAGGTTCGCAATGTACAAATACATGGCCTTGTGGAGCTTTCGTGTTCCTATGATACCCAGAAGAACCATAACATTAGCTAAGACGATAAAAACTCTCATGACTCCAAAAATGTTGACTAACCACCCTTTCGTACCTAATAGAGATCCGTACGAGGAGCAGGTCTCACTAGCCTGGAGGAAGGACATGTTCGTGTTTCGCAGGTGCCAAGAGTAACAACCAACCATGTTGTCAAACGTAGGCGCTCCGGGAAACGGCAGAGTGTCCGAGCTGTTGTTGTTGAACTCGTGGTCAAACGGTAGAGTGTCCGAGCTGTTGTTGTTGAACATGTCGAGAAACTGAAGAGGGTCCGAACTGTTGTTGAACATGTCGAGGAAGTGAAGAGGGTCCGAGCTGTTGTTGAACATGTCAGGAAACTGTGGAGAGTCCGATCTGTTACTGAACATGTCGTGACACTGTGGAGGGTTCGAGCTGTTGTTGGAAACTCCCGGAAACCGTGGACGTTCCGAATACGTCAGGAAGAATGTCCGATCTTTTGGTGAACGTACCCGAAAACTGTAGAGGGTCCACGAACTCCAGGCTGTTGATATACACAAAACTGCAGAGGATCCAAATTGTAGTTAAACTGGGAAGCTGTAGATGGTCTGAACTGTTGTTAAACACGCTGGTGAACTGTAGAGGAACCGAACATGTTACTGAACATGTCGGGAAACTGTGTAGAGTCCGAACTGTTCTCAAACACGTCGCGGAACTGTAGAGGATTTGAACCGTTGTTAAGCACGTCGGGGGAACAGTAAATGGTCCGAAATGTTGGTGAACGTGTTTCACGGATTCCACTGATCAGTCGTTGGTGAGCCAAGTGATGACTGACGGTGGTCTGTGTCGACTGACACTAACCTGCCGAAAGACCGGCTTTTATACCGACCGTGAATCAATGGGCAGGTTTCTGTAAGCTCTCTTGCTTTAGATCCTGACGTATTACTCATGAATCAGACTAAGCCAATAATGCTCTACACACTGCAAGTATCGTCACAGTCGTCACGATATTAGACCATCACGACTTACAGGGAGTCGTGCCAAACATATAGAGACAGGTGGTACGTTGACATGACGTTGATGTGAATGCAGAAAAAAGGAAATAGTGATCTAATGTACTTCAAATTCAATTACGCCATCTGATCTACAGCTTTCTGTAAAATCTCTGTCTTTCCACTTGAAACACACAAGATTTTGAACTTTGCATGCCAAAAACGGCAGGTGGCAAGTTTGAATGATGTAATGGTACAACTTCATGAAAGAGGAAATCCATTGTAATTCCAATACAAAAGAGGTATAAACTAACATTTACGCTGCAGCTGTCTGCAGAATCACTAGCTCCCAGACGATTATCCTTTTGCTTCATGAGCAGATTGAACAAACAACTCAAGCTGCCATGGATAAGTGATGATACGAAATGCACGTAAATGGGGATCCTTACCCAAAGTAAAGAAAGGGACAGCAGATCAGGTAACCTTGTATGAAGCTTCCATTAAATCTTTAGCTGTCATAAAACTAATTCCGGTGTTTCTAATTTCCTATTAATTTTAGCTGATAACAGCAGGTGGTAGGTTGGATTAATGGCAATGAGTGATACTTAATGCACTCACGTATTTCGATAGCAGGAAAACAATCTCTGTCCGTGCCATGCAGACCCGAGGCAAGACAGGACTGCACACGCATCGGGTGTCTTTCAGGCCTTTGTCACAAAATGAAATTTTGAAGCGGAGTTTCGCGAAAAGAATATTAGTACGAGGGAGTTTGTACTTTGATTAAAGTAAAATCTACATAAATCTACTACAGTTTGTCAACCCTTAAATTCTATGAACAAAACGTAATAAAATTTTTGTCGTCATGAAGAAGGAATGAAAGATTACATGGACACTTCGTACTCTCATATTTGGGGGAGAGCTAGATGTACCCAAAGTCAAGTGTAACTTACATAAATCTGTAACTATTATTACTCAACAAGGTCAATTATTTAATTGATTGCAATTGGTCGACAAGGCGTCAAAAGCATGACCGCTGAGACACAAAAAATTACTGGTTTCGACCGTTTATTATAAAATCTTCATCAGAATAATTAATTGCAATTAATGTACATATGACTAGCAAGACTCTAAGGATCTGTGGACACACACCGCCAACCCTCGTCCTGCTAACAATGACATGATTTCCTCCCTTCTGTTCCTTAGCGGAGAAGATTTGGATTCCCGTGTTTGAGGAGTGTTAGATGTGCCCGGAGTCAAGTGTAATGTACTTGCATTTGTATCTATCACTCAACATGGCCGAGAATTTAGTCACATTCAATAAATGTACATGCATACAACTAGAATAGCAAGCGTTTCTGTATCTGTATCTAAATCTATATAGCCGGTATAACCGCCCTTCGGCGTAACACGCCAGCTTCGCAGGTACGTGGCGCGGCAGCAGCTGGTTATATTACACCGAAGGTCCGTCACACCTAGCTTTTGCACATCTATCTGCAAAGGATCTGTCGACATACAGTTACTATGCCCGCCTGACATGATTTCGTCCCTTCTCTCCTCTAGCGGAGAAGATTTGGATTCCCGACACCTTCATCTTGAACGATAAGAAGTCCTTTAAACACACCGTCAACTCTTGTCCTGCTGACAATGACATGATTTCCTCCCTTCTCTTCCCTAGCGGAGAAGATTTGGATTCCCGACACCTTCATCTTGAATGATAAGAAGTCCTTCAAACACACCGTGACTGCCCACAACAGGCTGTTGAGACTGTCCTCCGACGGAAAAGTTCTGTATAACGTTAGGTGAGCTATTTGTTTGTTTATTATTTTATTTGACCACATGATAATCAATAACCAGAAAGTATAGAAAAGTAAATAAAATTGTTGGAGGGGGGAGAAGCCTGCATGACTTCTACAATGTCCTTTCCCACCTAACTAAGCTAATACTAATCAAAATATACGTGTAGATACGTTTCTTTTATATCGTTAAAAAAGCCTCGTATGTCGCTAGATAAATAAAGATAGATAGACTCTGTATCAGGCGATGAATGGCAGTTCTAAAAATATATATAGCCCCTAGAGAACAGAAAAGCCAAGTAGTAGCACACTTCTCGCTCTAATGCAACTGAGATACATTTCTCCGACGGAAAAGTTCTGTATAACGTTAGGTAAGCTAAGACACGTTTCTTTTTCATCGTTAAAAAACCCGAATGGCGCTTGGTAAATATAGATAGACTTTGTACAATATTAAGCGATGAACGGCAGTTCTATAAATATCTATATATAGCCACCGGAGAACAGAAAAGCCAAGTAGTAGCACACTTATCGCTCCAATACAACTTCTCTTCGTCTTTGTCCTCTATGATGTGGACCTCAGAAGCTCGTATCAGATGTCTAGAATACATCAAACCACCTCATTCATGTCCTCATTCATGTATATGAATCTAAGACATTGCACAACGAAACACAAGACATTCGCTCTCAAAATATTGCTTGACGATTACGTCTCTCTGTCCTGCAGAATTACCACGACCGCAGAGTGTAAGATGCGACTGAAGAAGTTCCCGCTTGACACGCAGACTTGCACCCTGGAACTGGGGAGCTGTGAGTGAAATTCTTTTATACTACATTTTTGAAATAACGTTGATTATAATCAACAGATGACAAATTATATTCTTGTTGGTCAATTTCTCTTTTTCGGGGCTAATTTACATAATTAATTAGGAAAGTTTATAAATCCAGTATATTTCATGTTTCCCATTCAGACGGCTTTGGGTTTGTGCCTAACACCTTTAAGTTGTTGGGGCTGGACCGGTGTATGAGCCTGCCCAACCTCAGATATAGATCTGGAGCATAAGTGCGACCGTGACCTCACAAATGTTTGTTATTTGTCACTGCACTCACTATTTTGTTTAAGCACCACCGCCACCAATCACACAAGTGCCGTGTACCTGCACCTGTGAATGATGGCACTGACAGGGAATTTGTCTAGTAAAAGAAAGAAATAGAAATGATTTGATCTTGATATTTTGTGCCATCCAGACGGGTACGCGAGCCGGGACGTGGCGTGCTACTGGAGAATAGATTAAGTAAAGAAACAAATGACACACATGTGTCTATGGATGTAGTGTGATGAGAAAAGTTTATCTATAAACCCACTGTATTTCATGTTTGTCATTCCTTTGACGGGTATGCGAACCGAGACGTGCTGTATACATACATACACACACATATATATATATATATATATATATATATATATATATATATATATATATATATATATATATATATATATATACAGGGCCACTCTGTATAAATATATTATATATATATATATATATATATATATATATATATATATATATATATATATATATATATATATATACAGAGTGGCCCTGACGAAGAATTTGCCCCGTGAAGCATAGAAATAGAAATGATTTGATAATAATATTTTGTGCCATTCAGACGGGTACGCAAACCGGGACGTGGCGTAATCTCCGAGCAGATGCTCTGTGGCATAAGATATTATCAAGGGTTGCCAACGAGTATAGGCGGCAAAAGTGTAGCCAACCGGGTTGGTCCTAGCCTCCTTATGCAACCAGGAATCTGCTTGGAGATCAGATATGGTAAACAAGGTAAACATACAAATAACAAACATAACGTTTATCGATAAACCCACTGTATCTAATCTTTGCCATTCCTCAGACGGGTACGCGAACCGAGACGTGGCGTACCATTGGAGAACAGACCAGGAACCTGTGCTTTATTTTATTTCCTGTTTCTGTGTTCTATCCAGACGGGTACGCGGGAAACTGTGCTTTATTTCATTTCCTGTTTCTGTGTTCTATCCAGACGGGTACGCGGGAAACTGTGCTTTATTTCATTTCCTGTTTCTGTGTTCTATCCAGACGGGTACGCGAACCGAGACGTGGCGTACCATTGGAGAACAGACCAGGAACCTGTGCGCGGCATGACAGACGTGGAGCTGGCCAAGTATTCTATAGTGAGGTTCGATACTCTTACAGGAAACGTCACCAGGGATACAGGTAAACAAACAAACAAATAACAAACAACAAACATGTGTCTATGTTACGTCGATGAATGGTAGACATCTAGGTAACAGGATACGCCAAATAGCAGTTACCCAAGCAACTGGATATGATTTTTGAGATCTGCTCAGTGTCACTGATGACAAAAGCTACTGGATACTACCTGTAACGTCTAACCGTTTCAAAATCCTATCTAGTTGCGCGAGTGACTGTTATTTGTTGTGTCTATGTTATTGATTGTATACACATACTTTGTCTTTGTAAATCGCAATAAAACAACTAAAAAGTACCGTTGTCGGGGAAATGGCTGGCACTTTGAAGTGCTATTTGTTTACAAGCCAGTATCCACTTCCCTTAGCAATATACTGGACTAGGCCAGATCAGATGATCTTATCTATTCTATATTTAACCTACATTGAATATAATTATGTTGCTGTAAAATTCTGAAATTGAAGGTTGAAACTTTGGAACTAGAAGAAAAAAATACAACCTTTATAACTCAAAGTTTATCACAATATCATTTTAGTCCCTTTCCAACGATTTTGACTGGATTTTCTGCACAGTGGTGAAAAGTAGTTGGCCATTTCCCCCCATGGCGATTGGCCATGGCGTACATGGTTGTCTTTAAAGTAGTTGTAACAGTACAAAGTATGAATAATTTACAACTTATAAGATACCTTGGCACTTCTGTACTTCATTCAGTCTATTTCAAGTTCGTTTCTATCAATCATATTGCCTTTTTAAGCTCTTAAAGCAAAGAGCGTGCTATTTTTCTATCACATTTTCCTTTGCATTAAATCTTTAACGGTAAGTACATGTAAACCAACTGTTGCAGTATCACATTAACATGAACATTGATTGGTAATTTTTCTAAGTTTCACAATTGATGTTACACTTACTAACCTCCATAAATAGCCATTTCCATCGCATGAGTGTCTGCATGAATTCTCTGTCTACGATCCGCAAAAATCTAAAACCATGCCAACATGGCTGATGTTGTGTGGTTTTAGCTGCTTTTTGCTTCAGGTTAGAGTTGATTCTCAGTGTTGTGTGTTTCCATTAGGGACCAAGAATGACACCCTTGACGGGCCCCACCAGCATCTTTATCAGTACTACCTCCTTACTACTACAGTGCACCAGAAATTCTGAGATGAAAATATCGTTTACACATCCTCTAAACTAAACGGCTGCATCATTCCTTCTTACCAGTACCCTCCTCTAAACAGTACAGTACCATCCTCAAACTATCAACATTTATTCACGCATGAACCAAATCAGTTCACATAGACTACTAAAGAAAAAAAAACATCTAAAAAGGATCATGTTCATTCTTTAAATCCCCATTTTATATTAAATCTCACCATGCGTTCTCGCTGAAGCAAAACGCAGCCTCAATGTCACTCACCACTATCATTGCCGCACCTGCATGGCATCATTGTGTAGTGTTCCATCGTGACGCCACTAACGCTGGTTTCTCACATCTGCCTACGTACCTGCATACGTACATACGTAATACGGACTTGCTTGCTGCGTTGGACGTTGTGATCACGCACTTCAGTTCATTGCATTTGTGATCGATTTAAACCATCACTTTTTTATCATGACACTGTTTGTAAGAATTTTGATAACAAGTGCAATGTAACCACACCTGTCACCTCATTCGATACACCTCTCATAGTCTGTGCTATCATTGTAGTGTCCTTCTTCATTATAGTCTTCCTTCTTACATAGTCACATAGACATTCGTATAATGTTCAGCCTGCATTTTAACAAGCAAGAAGAACAAAAATAAGACGAGTTTAGACTTACAACTGTTGTTGAAAAAAAAGTAACGGTCTAAAAAATTGAAACACATTTGACACGCTATTGAAGCTGCAGATGACCTGAATCTGCTTCAGAAACTGTCACTATCTTCCTGTCTACACTCTTGGCTTTATCAAAAAGAGCACTATTGACCATGGCTATGATGATTTGTTCCTTGTTGATGCGGTGCTAATAAATCAGCTGACAGGGGCTGTGCCCTTCGCAGGCGATTATTCTAGCCTGAGAATGACCTTCAAGATGGAACGGAACTTCATCTACTTCATGATCAGGACGTTCTTCCCGTGCGTGCTGGTGGTGGTCTTGTCATGGGTGTCGTTCTTTGTTCACCACGACGCCGTGCCCGCCAGGGTCGGGTTGGGTGAGTAAACGCGCATGCGCGGTAACCATGGCGACGGGCTTCCATGGAAGGGGGCTTGCCCGGCAGGTTTATCTTGGATGTGATTACTGGTGTGAAACTGTAGGTACTTTGAAGCTAAAGAATGAAACAGACACTGCCAAAGAAATTTGTGGCGAGATAACAAGTGTATAGACAGAATGAAATGATTGATGACGTCATTGGACTTTACATTTGATAAATCTATTTCTTCTAATCAAATCTTTGCCATATACCCAAATCATCTCCATATCAGCAGCCTGCACCAAACACGCCATAAAAGATGGCCTTCTTCCATGGAACTCAGTAGCCAATGACAAACGTTCGCCAGCACGCTTGCCTTTGTCTCTGATGTGGAGTTCGTTTCTAAAAAAAGTAATTTTTTCTTCAATTATACAATGTAAAAATGAGTTATCGTTATGTTCCATTGGAAATGTGAATATCAGTGGACAGAGAAAGCGAGCTGGTGAACGAAGTCATGCCAAACTTCCGCATTCCCAGCATTGACAGGAGAGCATGTTGGCTTCCTTGTAGGTATTTATTCGTGGATTTGTCTGAAGTTCAAGATGAACAGAGACTTCGTGTACTTCATGATACGGACTTTTCTGCCGTGCGTTCTTCTCGTGGTTCTCAGTTGGGTCTCTTTCTGGATCCATCACGAAGCCGTGCCGGCCAGAATAGCCCTGGGTAAGTTTCCATCACGTGAAGTACTTGTGGCGATCACGTGAAATAGTTGTGATGTTCACGTGGAATAGTTGTGGTGTTCACGTGAAACCCTTGTGATTTTCACGTAGAATATTCGAAATTTTCTCGTGTGATACTAGAAGATAGACCTATCTAAAACAAAAGACATCACAAAGATAATCACGTGAATTATATTTTTAGACGAAATGTTAATTTTTTATGTGTCAAAAACAATTAGGTTTTGATCACGTTTGGTCTTGTAGACGAAAAACACCGAATGAAAAACAAAGTAGTAACATTTATAGTTTCAGCACCAAGGACAGAGGTAGCCTTGATCACGTAAAACATGAGTTGTACGCAGGTGATGTTGAAATCATGATATGTAACAAATTAAACAGTTTCCGTAGCCATGAAGGGGGCAGGTACAATGTCCACTTTTATCCGACGAAGATTTGCTTTTTGTAGTAGCTATACTAGAACTCTGAGTGTTAATGATATGAAATGTTTCGCGAATACAGGGTATGTGAGAAATAATGGATTAGCTGGATAAAAGGATGTATGTATGAATGAGTGGATAGATGGATGGATGGACGGACGCTGTCCTTTCCCACGAAGCTTTTAATATTACATGTAGCTTCACCGTAACACGAAAAGCTACTTGTCAACTATGGAATAGCCTAGTACTAGCACAGGGACCAGAAGCATTCGATATACTTTGTTCGTCGGCTGATGAATTTTCTGTCTCCTTTCGCCAGGAATCACCACGGTGCTGACGATGCAGACGCTGATGTCAGGCGTGAACGCGTCGCTGCCGCAGAACGCCGAGATCAAAGCCATAGACGTCTACCTTCTGGGCTGTTACGTCTTCGTCTTCGGCGCCTTGCTGGAATACGCACTGGCGCACAACCTCTATCGGGGCACGAAGGCGGCGGCTTTGAAGGCTGCCACGGCGCCAGTCGCACCGGAAGTACGCAATTGTTCCTTCATGTGGATGCGCATTCGCATTACAGTCTAATCGTGAAACCCATTGATAAGTATAAATCCATCTATAAATACTTAGATCTTCATTGATATTTAAGTCTTTAAATAACGCCAATACAACAATATCTTAAGAGGTATCGTTATGTCAAACCTCAACGGTGCGAATTCTGTCTAAGGTGCCTTTGATTTAATCTTAGAGTGTATTCCCTGACGTATGAAATGTATTTGGGACATCCCATTCTTTTATCTGTTATTGAGGGTTGTAATGAGTATTTCTCAGGCTGCTTTGCAGTCAAGTTACTAGCGTTATCAACGCATGTTCCCAGTGGATCTATATGTTTCACCTGCTATGGCTAGGCCCCTTTTCCACTGGGAAGAGACCGTTTACCAAGTCAAGTTGAATTTGCATAACCTGTGACTTATAGATTGGACGTGATCAAAATGTTCACTCTCTTCATGATTTCAAAAACATACAAGATCTACCAAAGTTTTTTTTATCAAAGGAACTACTGGTGGTTTTTGTTCTCAAAGAGTCGCTCAGTGGAAAACGATTGTCACTAAAGCCACTGTCACAGCTTGAAAATCTATCGGCCGAAGAGTTTACGAGCTCTAAATGATATTTTTTCGGCAGTACTTACGACTGGTGTCCTCTCGATCATTGCATGTTCTTTGAGATCTATGGATTTTGGATGCAAAATACGCTTGATTTTCTATATTTTTTATTCGGCGACCCTCTTCGATCATCAAGTGAGGCTATTCTCTGTGTGTGCCAGGGTCTTAAGAAGCTGTTGTTTTTCCCAGGGCGGCGGGAAGCACGGTAAGAAGAAGGGGAAGGGCAGCTCCTGCTCGGAGAACGGCGCGGCGAGTGGACAGAGCCAGGCTGCTGCCGCCGCCGTGCTGGCCAAGCTCTCTACGGGAAACTCGGTGTGCACACTTTTATTAATCAAACTTCAAGTGGATGCTCATTCACGGTGTTTTACACCTACTTTTGCAAGATTAAGCTATTATCTAAGAAAATCATGTCTGTGGATACTGTCTTGTCGACGGAAGACCTACTTTGAGTACTCTTTATAGACATTACTTTTTAAGTTTGTCTCTCATTTTCTGACGTGATTTGTTTCTCCCCCAATGTAGTAGAAGCGAGTCAGACAGAAAATACTGTACTAGAAAGCAGTACTGAGTGTTGCCAAAACAGGTTTAAAACACCATGAATAAGTATGATTCTTGCGTCTGCTTCGAGATAACAATTTCACCATGTTACCTGATGCTATAGACGATAAACTATTTCGTTCTTTTCAAAAAAGTCTGTTGCAGAATGCCACCCTGTGTTTCGGGCCATATTTGACGATGCGACTGACGTAAGTTTAATGACTCAACGAACGTATGACTACCGGACTTCGTCTAGAAAACTAACGCCATCTAGCGAAGACAGTTGGACCTCCAGCCTCTTCGAAAACCACGGAGTCTCTTTGTAGTAGTAGTAGACCCAGTTTGAAAATATTTTAAAACTCCTGCCTATGCAAGAGCCAGTGCATGGATTTTGCAGAAAGGTTCCTCCACAATTAGTACAGCACTACAGGGCATGGTATGGATATAATCTAGTGGTGACAGAAAACTCTAGGGATAGAGCCCTTAAGCATTTCTTATCTGACTTTTTTTCTCTTCGCGCTGGCAAGAACTTCAGTTGTTACTTTTACCTGTGATAAAAAAAAAATTGTCACCGAATGCTAACGTTACATTACCACCGGCCGGGCACTTTGGGGGGAAGTACGATATAAAAGTCACAGAAAACGAACCAAAAGGAATATTCGACAATCAATCGTTCGCATGCATCAGTGGTTGATGCGTGACGGCTACAGACAGTTCGGACAGTTCTCGCCACGTTGTTCTGCACTGGGCGTAGATAGTCCAGTCGGATTTGAAGACCCCCAGCTCCAATTCGACAGCATGTCTAATTTTTTTACGTGTTCTCCTCATTACATTTATTGGCATAAACTAATTTGTCGTTTCTGCAAAATAGCCTGGCCGGGTCCCGAGTAGGACATGTGACGTAGGTCTGAAGTTGTATCTCACACTTGGGGCACCGGTGCGGCACTGCGGGGTTCGTTCACTGCGGCGCTGTTGTATTATTTTCGGCGATTTTCTAAGATTCAGGTTTTGCGTAATACGTAAATCATGACTTAGAAGACAACGAAATATACGAAACCCAAGAAAATTCGTTCTTTATCTTTGAACCCCGCGGCTCCGCACCGGTGCCGCAAGTGCAGTGAGATACCTCCTTAACTATTTATGTGTGGCGTCGTGTTGCGTAACTGGTAGCGCGTTTGGCTCGGAATCTAGAGGTCCCGAGTTCGAAACCCGCCGTGCCCCCGACGTTGTGCCCTTAGGAAAGGCACTTTTCACTTCACCCAGGTGTAAAAATGGGTACCTAACTTCTGTCTGTTCTGTGTATGTGGCACTGTTACTAGTTCAGTGCCACATTGTTCTCGTCTGTCTACAAAGCAAATAGAAAAGAAGCAAATTATTTATTGTTATTTCCTCCCCGCAGGTGGACAGACACGCCCGTTGGCTGTTTCCTGTGGCGTTCGCCCTGCTGAACGTCGTGTACTACGTGGTGTACTACTACCTGCCGGAGAATGACATAGCGTCCCTTTTTACACAATATTAAGAGCCACATGTCAGGCAGGCACGCAGGGCATCACACGTCACCCATCTCATGTACACCTCATGATCGTAGTATGACATTCCAATCCATGTCACGTGTTCACCTCGTGATCAGAGCATGACATTTCATCTCATTTCACGTGTTCAGAGCATGACACTTCATCTTACCGTGCATGCCGGTTACCTCGTGATCACCGAGAGTGGTCTCTGTCGCACACAGGAAAATTATTTGCATATGGAATATGTAGTGGCTAGTTAAAAAGAACAGGCAATATCACAATCCAAACTATCCATGTGCAGTCGTGATGTATTGTAGTACTTGCGCAAGGTCAAAGTTTAAGGCCCTTGACTAATACAAACCGTTCTTTAAATCATTACAAGCGATGGCATCAAACTTTGACCCTAGCCCACAATGCATGACGACTGCGCATGCGTGCTAGGAACTGTGATCTGGCTTATCATCAAAGAAGTAGCTTTCGATGCTTTGATGCATTTCGTTATCCTTCCATATTGTGTGTATGCATGGGAACAATAACATACATGTTTATCAAAGTTTACGGACCAAAACATGCCTCAAAAGTCGGCATTTAGGAAAAGAGGCTAATATTCTGCTGGATCCCATGACAGCCATGACGTAACAGAGTTACCAGAGTTACCAACCTAGGATTGATGTGTTCAAAAATTCGTACTTTCCCAGAACTATCGTAGAGTGGAACTTGTTATCACCAAGTACAGTAGGGGCATCTTCTCTTGGTAGTTTTAAAGAACGCTTGCAGATAGATGTGCAAAAGTTAGGGGTAACGAGTCGTTCGGTGTAATATAACCAGCTGCTGCCGCGCCGCGTGCCTGCAAAGCTGGTGTGTTACGCCGAACGGCGGTTATACCGGCTATATAGATACAGATACAGATACAGATACAGAACAGTGTCGTCATGTCACGTGCTCCTTCAACATGATTTTCTCCTGTGTACGATACAGACCATAACATTGCATGATCATCATTGAAACCTAGAGACCTACTTCATGTATATTAACAATTATATAGCATTGTATGTAAAAGAAAGCATGTCCATGATCATCGTCCATTCATCCTCATTACATTTCATAAACCTATTCTCTCCGCCCTGCTTGTAAATTTTGCTCATTTTATGACAGAAATCACCACTTTCTTCACTATATTTTTGTGACGTATTGCTGTTCTACAATTGTACCATTGTTAGAATTTCCCCAGGTTTTATACGTCTTCGATATCCTTTGAACTTCTTATGTCGGTGGGTAAAACGTTCAACGATTCGAAACAATGACAAAAGAACGAAAATGACTCAGTTTTGCGTTATAGGCGAAGAAAAAGTATTGAGGCAAAATTTTCGTTTCACTTTGCAAAGTAAATGAAACCTATAGCTATTAGGAAGCTATGACCACGAATTACCTCA
The DNA here is from genome assembly GCF_000003815.2 of Branchiostoma floridae. NCBI lineage: Eukaryota > Metazoa > Chordata > Leptocardii > Amphioxiformes > Branchiostomatidae > Branchiostoma > Branchiostoma floridae. Next base: position 176,287 of record NC_049982.1, read on the forward strand.
ATTTGTGACCTAATATTTACATGATATAAAGATTAGATCGATAGCGAATTATCCTTACCTTACTTTTATTATATTCTGATGTTTTTAATGATTTAGCCATGTATATACGGCAAATTTTGTCACATTTTCTAAAACTCATATCGAGCATATTAAATTTGGCTATTTCAAATAATCGCGTATCAACTATCCTATGGTGTTATTCTCGATGGCTGTTAGTAGGTTTTCGTTAAAGATAAAACGTTAGTGGCTGCGCCTTGTTTTTAGGGGGGCTGGGCTTACTGGATTCTAATAAATTCAGTTGATGGGTTTGATATGATAAATCTGACTTATCGATAAGATCACGAGACTTATTATAATCCTTAGTAAACGTTTTACAACAAATTAAGCCGAATTTAAAAGGAAATGGCATATTGAAATTGGTTACGTCGAATTAATTTCAATGTAACAGCCTATTTAACGATGGAATCCTGATGTTCATTTGTATGCTTGGTGAACATTCGTAAATGACGTTGTGGCTGCTAGAAATATAGTATAGTGTGGATGGTATACATACGAATATATATATATATATACACAGATACGTATAATACAATGTATATTGTGTAGATGACGGTCTTAAATGTAATTCTTGAACAAGTTAAACTGTAATATCCAACACAAAAATTCGCTGAACAGCACCAGTCTTTGTCAAGGAATGAACAATCCACTGCTGCCATGACGTCACGTTATGCATATAGAACAATGCAGTTATGAGCGGTGGATCATAAGTTGCAGGACGTCTATGGCGGCCACCGTCTCCGTTCGGGGATGGTTGTAGAGAATTCCTGCAACTTATGATCCACTGCTCACTGAGTCACGTGTTCTATCTACATAACGTTACGTCACGACAGCAGTGGATTGTTCATTAATTGACCAAGTGCTTTTAAGTCGAAAATTTGGGTGAGTCCAATTTTCGTGTTGGATAATACAGTTCAACTAGTTCAAGAATTACTTCTACCAACACAGATGAACTTTCAAGTTGGTCTTAAATGTCGTTAACCTTTTCTCTTCCGCCTAACCCCTTAACCAATAAAACTTTGGTTGGTACCAAAAGGCCACTGCAGGTACCCTGGGTACCGCCCGGATAGTACTTCACTCCGACGTTCATTATGCACCATATACAGTAACTTCTCGCTCCGACTTTTATCATACCCTATATACAGTCGCATCTCTGCTATTCCTCTGCTCTTCAGGTACTAGGTAACCTCGACATTTATCTAACGTCTGGAATCGTCCAAATTTTGGACGAGGGCTCTGATTAGTCCCTACCTATGAACGAATTGAGGAATGGGTTCAAGCGCTCGTTCAAACACTAGAAACGCCCTCGGTCCGCTTGCGGGAGGGCCTGTTGTCGTCGAACGAGCGCTCAGGAAGTCATTCCTTAATTCGCTCATTAACTGACATCATCACCACAAGATTTGATGTACAGTTCCCCAAACGGGTAGCAGAAATGAACTACTACGCGGATGGTACCAAGGCTATCTATACTGCAGGAGGGGGGGGGGGAAGGTTACGATTTTCACGTCAACAGTCGTCCGATGAAGTAAACCATTGACCCAAATGTACAGTCGTCTAACCTTGTTCTGCTAACAACATTTGGGATGGAAACGTGTAACGTTCTGTTTGATATCACCGTCTGACAATTATGATAAACAAGAACAGCATAGGAAGTATAAAAATGGGGTATAAAAAAGGCATTTTTTCTCACCCAGGGTTGCCAATTAAGAAATGAAACACAAATTCTGGTGACAATGATTCGGGTGGTCAGACTAGAAAGCCATTTCATCAACCGTTTGAACCTTTACGTACTTCCAATTTGTCATTCTTGGAAAATGACAGGGCATTAACGTTAGGGTAATCCATGTAAAATGTATCTGAACAAATAGCAAACCAATTTCCCTTACCTTCGTCAAAAATGACAAATGAGCAATGGAAGACTGTATGCCATTAAGTTAAGGTTAGATCTGCATAAGCATCATTCTGTATTGTTGAACAAAATAGACAAACACAAATTACGCCTTAAACCTTTCTCAGCGGGAAGAAAGGCAACACCGGAGGATTGTATGGTTGGGTCAGAATTGTACCACATGTGTATAGTGTACCTTTATAATCATTTGAGTGTATAGTTTTTAAGGAATTTGTGGATATCAACTAATATCATACCATAGTCTACCGCATATGTGTTATGATTATCAGTGTATAACATTGTCACAGAATATATGATACTAAAATTTTCTGTGTACATGTCTACCTTCTTCTTGTGTCTTTATATCAAAATCTCTTCTAGCTAAAGCAGTAGCCTATATATTACGTGTCCAACAACTATCTTGTTAGGGAGTGTTTTTTTCTTCTTCGGCCATTTTCAGATAGTGACAAAGAAAGAAACGAATTGAACGAAGCAAAAAAGGAAGGAAGAAGGAAAGAAAGAAAGACAAAAAGAAAGACAAAAAGAACGAACGAACGAAAGAAAAGAAATCTAGAGATGATACAATTGCCTACACATGAATATATATATACTAGTAGATAGATGAGATATTTGAGCAAACTTAAATTCAATGCGTAGGCAGTAAAAATAGCATGGGAGACAAGATGAAATCACCAAAAATACATATTTATTGATGTTACGAACGGCACATGATACACAAGATAGAGTTACTCATTGAAAGCAACTGGATAGTTTGTAAGCTGTCAGACGTTTCAGACAACAACCGAACCGCTGTCTTTCGGCTTGCGACTCTAACTTGCACGGTCACATAGGTCGTGCGATCACTAACTTCGGGCATATTTGGGGACAGCAATGCATATTCCCTACAAAATTTAGCTGTCTTGCTACACAAAAGGCTTTGGACCCTTGTCGGTGGTTGGTTCTGTCATAACCTGCCTGAAAATCCTATGGCATCAATATCGCACGACCTAAATGACCGCGCCTTAAGTGGATATCATCAAACCTTCAACGGTGGCACCCGATGGTTTGCATGCATGAAAGTGCTGGCTCTACATACACAACTGGCTATTCTATTTCTCAAAACACACATTTTGACAGTTATCAAAACACATTGGGTAGACAAATAAGTCAAGCAAGTAGTATAATAAGACAAACTTCTCACTTGTACTTGTCCATATCTGCAAAGCTGGTTTTCCGGCCACGGTGGCTGGAGTGAGGTCCACTTGTAGATCACGAGTGTCGCGCCCTTTCACGTGTACTCACGAATCCCAAAAGGACTACTGGAGCTGGTTGTTCTGCTTGTTCTCGGGTAAACTTCGCGAAACAGTTCAAACATCCACGGTAAGGACCAGTGAGTTGTTGCCAGATCGCGTTTCTCAGGTCAGCCATGCGGATTATGCTGGCCAATGGGTTGAGCGCCGAGTTCAACGTCATCAGGAAAAGTACAAAGCCTGCAAAAATTGAAGGTGAGCACACATCCCTGTTCCAGAAGCAGATTTGACCAAGCGGGATAGCTGCAAAAGCCAGCAGCCAGAGAACGAATGCCAACGTCACAAGGATTATTACTGTTTTTGCTTTCCTTGCGCTGGAGTCGAATTTTCTTTGGGTTTCGTCTTGTGCATCGCGGCCTGCCCTTTCTCCAGTCCTTCCAAGGTTCTCTCTTTCTCTAGGTTGAGCCCATTGGGTCCTACCTCCTCGGAACTGTCGCAGTCTCGTCTTTTGACGTTGTTTGATCCTTACCAACACGCTGATGTTTGTGAACATTAAGATAAATCCTAGGGACGCAATGATGGAAGCTACCAAAATGACATAGCCCATGGCCAAGGGGAGTAAGTTAAGGCAGTTTCCTTTGGTGAAGGATTCATCATGCATACAATTCCAACCCATAGAAGCTGAAAAGACGACCAACGACATTGTGATCCATGAACATACAATTGCTACACATGCATTACGCTTAGCTTGTGAAGCGTTTGTGTGGAAAATAATAGGGTACCTCACAGCCATGTAACAATCTACTGATAACAAAGTTAGAGCTGATGCCGACATTATCTGGGTAAACAACATACAGACAAAAACGTTTAACCCAGCAACTACCCCGTAGCGACTCAACTGACCAAAAGCTACAGAAATAAGTAGCACGCCTGGCAAAAGGTCTGACATGGCGAGATTTGCTATGTACATATACATGGCCTTGTGGAGCTTTCGTGTTCCGATAATGCCTAAAAGAACCACAAGATTGGCTAAGATGATGAAGACTCCAAAGACTCCATACATGTTCGGAGACCACCCATTACTTGATGACAAATATGTGTCATATGAGGAGCAAGTCTCACTGGCCTCACTGTAGGACGCGTTCGTCCATCGGAGGTACCAGAGGTAACAGTGAATCATATTGTCAAACGTCGGTGCTTTGGGAAACTGTAGAAGGGTAGAACTGTTGTCGAACATGTCGGGAAAATGAAGAGGATCGAGCTGTTGTTAAATACGTCAGGAAACTATATAGGGTCCGAGCTGTTGTTGAACACGTCAGGAAACTGTAGAGGGTCCGAGCTGTTGTTGAACACGTCAGGAAACTGTACAGGGTCCGAGCTGTTGTTGAAGTTGTTGAAAAACTGTACAGGGTCCGAGCTGTTGTTGAAGATGTCGGAAAACTGTAGAGGGTCTGAACTGTTGTTGAACACGTCGGGAAACTGTAGAGGGTCCGAGCTGTTGTTGAACATGTCGGGAAACTGTAGAGGGTCCGAGCTGTTGTTGAACACGTCGAGAAACTGTAGAGGGTCCGAGCTGTTGTTCAATATATTCAGCTGATCAGTTCTTGGTGATGCAAAGTGATGTCCGGCTGAGGTCTGTGTTGATGGACACTGTCTGAAGCCCCGAATGTAACAGACAGAGAAATGTTGAACAAGGCTGAACGCTGCGAATTTATAGCACGACCGTGAACACAGGAGCAGCTGTCTTTGAAATCCCCGGTCTTTACAACATTAAAACCTATCGTTCTCTTTAAGTCGATGATACTACATGTCCGGCAACTTCGGAATTCTCACGATATTACGTGTAATTCTAATGTACTTCAAAGTAGATAATGCTATCTGATGTACGGCTGTCTTGACTCCTGTCCTAGCAGCGATGCTCTTTTCAATTCTGAACATTCTGGACGATCTGTAATTTCCGACCGAACTGTTCTATAAGACTCACTGTAATCAAGATCAGTGTTGGCAGTCAACAACTCTGTTTGCACAATGTAGAAGATCTGATATAAGTAGTTCGAATTAGCTTTTAAAATAGTTAACTCTCTCTATAAATGTTGCCCTCCTGCCTACAACTTATCAGCCTTCTAAACAAATGTCCACCACTATCTCCGTGTACAATTATTTCCTACTTCTTAGTTCATTGCCTTGAAGTGGTCTAATGACCTTGCTTCGGAAATCTCGTTTGAAAAAACACTGGTAGTAAAGCTGTGCAATTCAGCCACCCCTCCCGACTGCTTTCATTCTGTGACATTTTTTAGTATTATTTGTGGAGTAAATAAACCAGTCTACTTACTAATTTATTCTCTCATACTTCTGAACCTAAGAGTTTGAAAGTTGCATGCTAATAACGACGGGTGGTTAGTTTGAATGACGGCAATGCTACAAATCCTTGAATGAAAGTGCTTCAAACACGAAAGTCGTAGATTAAAACTATGAAGGCTGCAGCTGCCTCTGAGATCAAAATCTGTTCATGTTCTTCCTATGGGTAGATTAAACAAACAACTGCAGCTGCCGAATCGGATCAGTCATAATGTACAATATACTTAAACATGTAATCCTTGCGCACTTAAGCTGATGAGGAATCCTGAAATGCAGCTGTCATTGAACATTTGTCTGTCATTACACAAATCTCATGATCCGACTCTCTAACACCATGTTAGTTGAGCTGGACAGAGAGGCGGTAAGCTAGATTAATGGCATTGTGTTCCATTCTTTAAAGAGGAAATGTACCGTGTCTTTTTTATTGAAGAATACATGGAATAATCGGATAGAAATGTAACGTGTTTCGCAGGAGCCTGGGCAGGAAAAGCAGATTGCGTTACTTGCCAACTTGGGCTGCAGTCGTTTTCACGATTTCTGGTTGTCACGATTTTTCGACCCTGACTTGTTCGGAGACAACGTAGCGATAAGGATCATCCACCTGTGCCCTGAGACTTTCTGTAACGTTTCTCCTATTATTAAATCAAGCGCTTTATCAAGAGAAAAAAAACTCAGTCAATTGAACAACTTAAGCTAAGGCCACAACCCGCCGTACGTGCAATTTGTCCGTACGATTTTTAGGGAGGCCACGTCCACCACGTATTTCTGAAAATGTTCAGGCTGTACAGGGCAGGCGCGTACGGGGGGCACACAAAGTTTTGCATGCACGTAAAGTTCTACGGCGTGTCTGTGTGCTCCAAAATCCGTCGGATTCCCTACGTGTTCGTACGGAGGCGGTACTTCCCAAACGGATCGCCTACGTTTTGGCACGTAGACAGCACGTATTTGCACGTACGGCGGGTTGTGCCCTTATTAGCTTTACGTACATCGCCACACAACACAAATAATACAGCAAGGAGACAACGCAGTATCGTTACATTTACTGAACCTCACATGAAAAGATTTTACAATCATGTCCAACCATGACCTAAAAACTGTGTAATGTTTACACATATACACAACAGACAGAATGCCAAACAATTCTGACTAGTACTTGGCACATACGTATACGTTTACATGCGATGACTATGTCAATTGACATGTGCCTTCAACATTAGCTACGGGGGCAGTTCTATAAAGATTACCCTAACCCAACGAGGTAAAAATAGCACATGATATTGTATAAAATCGTAATTTGTGCAGATTAGTCATCCAGGAAATTGAATATCAGAAGTTGAATCAATATTCACTTTTGGATACTACAATATTTACTCAGACGTTTTAGACAGCATCCACTGTCTTTCATCAGTGAAATGAAAAATGAATTGCATTTTTATTAAAAAAATGATTTTTTTTGCATTTCACTGATGGAAGACTTTCGATTCTGTCTGAAACGTCTAAATAAATATCGTATCCAGCAGTAAAGATTGATGACTTCTATGATATTGTATAAAGTAAAAATAATCATCATGTCTTTTGGAGCAATATGCCTATTTTCATTTCTGAATCCTAAGTTTTTCCTCTACACGTCTGTAAGGATGGAAACTGGTGTGAGATGATTTAGAGTTCAAAAACGAAAAGCGAACGTGACCTATAGGAATACGCAATGATTCATGTGCGGTTTCATCCTCCTACAAGAATGGGTTGGGGCATCCTCCTACGCAGGGACATCCAACAGTGAAACCGCCTGTCTGGATGTACCCTGCTCTTTCAACCATCACCCTTATAATTAGTTCCTGATCACCCTGCTTATAAATATTAATGACCTTACCCTCATGTATGCGAGACCCCTTTTGACAACTGAAAGGCCTATTCTCTGATTGGCTGACAGCTGGTTCGGGGGGGGGGGGGTCGTCCACAAGAAGAAGAACTTTATTGCTCGACATTTGTACATGGTACAAAGTATGGCAACGACTGTTACACAAAGTACAAAATAGGTGTAGAGAATAAGACTTGATATCCTAATTAACGTAACAAGAAGGGCTAACACATTAGTCTTTGATATAGTGTTACAATCGAGTTGGGCTATACATGAGATTCATTACTCTTTCTAATAGCAAAGCAGTAAAAGTAAGAATGACGGTTGAAAGAGCAGGGTACATCCAGGCGGTTTCGCTGTTGGATGTCCCTGCATAGGAGGATGGGTTGGGGAAAATATTTGTCAAGAAGCCCTTGCGCCTTCCTGCAAAACAAATTGCACAGCAGTATGTGACATTGGCACAAATATGAAACGCTGAGATGGCAAAACTGCAGAATGATACAAATTGCCGAGGGTTGTAAGTGCAAATAAATCTCTCTATTCGAATGTAAGTTCATCTGTTACGGTAATCTGCATTATGATACAATCTTACACTTTTATTTATTTATTTATTCATTTGGATTCTCCACACTGGAGGGTATGGCGTAACAGGTGTCAAAAACTTTAAATCCGTGCACAAAATAAAGCGCTTACCAACAAGCTTTTGATCAGTCCTCTGATCTTTTTCAAGTTAAAATAACTCAAAGCCTTATAATGTTACATATCCATAGTGGAATTGTGACGTCAGCAATGGGTCAAAGGTGCTTGGAAGTCGGTATCGGCCCCCGTTTTCTATTGCTGACGTCATACTTCTGGTCTGGGTGTGTGACTTAGGCTTTGGGTCATTTCAACTCGAAAAGGATCAGGATTTATAGTGTAGTGATTTGTACCAGGGTTTATAGTGTAAAATTGTATTATAAATTCATCTATTACATTTTTAATAATATTTTATCTCCAGTTTACCATTATATTTTACAATCTGAGCTGCTTGCCTAAAAAAGCATTACTACACTTTGTCGTCCGGGAGGAATACAACATGTTGGTGGTTTTCCTTACATAATGGGAAAGGTTTGGTACATTATACAAGGCAAGATTACATAGGAATGGTTTGAAGTAGCGTGTTAAAGATTTTTCAAACTAGGACGATGTACACTTCTACCAGGTAATCTAGAAGAATGTTTTACTGTTTCAAACACGCATGCAGTGATGGACTATTAAGGCTTTTGAAGGTAGATTTTTTCCCAAGCTGATGATTTGTATATTATATTATATTATATGTGTTCTTCTATTTTTTGCTGAAGTGTTATTAATCTGGTTCTGACTTTTTTGACATTTTTATACCCTACAATTTGTCCATGGGCTTATATATAGCCAATGTAAGGCACAATCTAGACACAGTTTTTACCGATATCTGTGGAGGTGTCGGGAGGGATCTGGAACGTAGGGGGTGGGACACCCGTGGCGCTTGCAGTCATAAACACATCGCGCGATTTTCAAAATTGCTTTATATGCTGGTTATATGCTAATGAACCCTCCCGAATTCGGGACGCATCTACACGCGCGCGGAAGCTGTCGGGGACCCCTGCTAAGCTATCGGGGACCCCTGCTAAGCTATCGTACGAATGGTCCGGACCTTTCGGGAGAAATTTTCCCGATATCGTAATGGCGATATTGCAGTTCCATCTAGACGATGAAAAAAGCTGTCGGCGAGAGGTTGTAGGCTCGTCGATATCGGGAAAAACTGTGTGTAGATCGTGCCTAAGTAACTTTAAGTATTTCTTATTGTTTGCACTTGTATGTCTTAATTTTTTGGAAAAAACGGGACCCTGTAGTCCAAAAGATGGTTAGTTAATAGAAGATATAACTTGTTTTACATATTGCAATACCTGGGTAACATTTATCTACAACATATACTACAATATACAAGATATTTCACACAGACTAAAACCAACATTTCTTACGGAAAAAAGTAAAGCTCTGAAACAAAGATTTTCTACCGCTCTGTACAACAACAACAACAATGGCACATTACTTACACCCCTGTGACATCATGACAACTTGTGCACATGTACTGATGACATCATTACATTTTACTGTGTATATCCTTGTCAACAATATTGCACCTCATTGTAGTACATGTACCATTTAGGATACAAGCTACAAATACCCTGAAAAAATGACACATTTCATATCATAGCACACTATACTTTCTATAAGATACCCTTAACTTTATACCCGACATCTTTGATAAATAGGAATAATTCACATATTTACATCTTTCTTCTAATAAATTTGAAAGGTCTCCTCTGTTTTAAGACTCACAGTGTATTTCACACATGGCACCAGTTCTATGAGCTGAAGTGACTCAAAGAGCTTTTGTCGAGCAACGAAGGGCAGTTATACCAGCTTTACAGATACAGAAGCTGATGCGTCACGCTGATAAGCTGTCATACCGGCTATACAGATACAGAATCTGGTGTGTTGCGCTGATAGGCTAAAGGGTGGTTATACTGGCTAGTATACATACAGTTTGAGAACAGCCCATCTAAAATGCCAGCGTACTGTGTTATTGTCCTGATCTTGAGCCCTCACATACAATATAATGTAGGTAAAACCATTGATGAAAACCATTAAGAATAAGAGCACTGGAAACAGTTGAGTTATTGCTACAGGTTTTCCATTTACTGGTAATATCATACATATCAAATACCGATGTACGGATCTACGTCTCCAAAGTAGTAGGGCATAGCCAACCAACAACGATTTCTGAAAATTGAAAGCAGTAGATTGCTTATTTTGAAAACAACCCAACCTTCAAATAAAATCAGCTTGAGATAAAGATAAAACTGGATAAAAGCAAGTACAAATAAATAATGCATCAAATTCTAGTTCTTATACAATGACCTGTCCATACTGTACTAAGTCCACAAATGGAAATGTACCTTGTATAAGCCGGTTTCCAATTAGCTCCTAAAATTTTAACTATTAGCACTGGATGCACTAATTTTCCATAACAGAGAATGTATCAATGGAATTTTAAAACTTCATTCTATTCACAATATGCTTTAGGCAAATCTTGAATTACAAAATGTATTACTGGATGAAACACCCCTAACTGTTGAATATCAAACTATCCAGTGGATTGTATTGCTATCTTGTTCTTCACTTGGTATGTTTTCTGAATGCTACAATCTTTATATTTTTACTTTAAGTTAATAGTCACTTCTTTGGTCCTGAATAATAATCAATAAATATTGTCCAACAAATAATATAAGAACAACATTTTACTGTGTGAATGAAAAAGTAAAGGTTTAAAATCAAATAAAGCTGAAATTCTTTTCCCAATGTGGGAGTCAAACTTTCCTGTGACCAGAGTTTGATCACCTGAATAGAAACATTGCACAGAATGCCACAAAAAGTGTACAGAAACAAGCTGTTCTGTATGTCTGCCTTGAGAGTAAAATCCCTGATCACTTGTTGGATCAGTCCAAGAAACCACAATGACGATTATTTACTAGTAGTTTGTGTCTGGCTGGAACAAACCTACTTACAACTGTTTTGAATATTGAAAAATGTTAAGTCTTTAGTATCGTTTTTATATTAATTAATCAGTGGTCATTGACCGATAAAACATTTCATACCAAAACTGGTCTGTGAGAAGAGAACATGACATATGATGTCACTCACCTACGAGAAGTTTCGGAAGCTGTCTTAAGTTTGAGTCATCACTAAGTCCTGAACATCTTTTCTTCCCTTTCCATCAAATGTTTGTCTAAAAGCCTGGCTGTCTCCAGAATTTATTCCTCCGTCCTGGGATGGAAATTTGCTTTTACAAAGAGAGAAAATTTTTTACCCAGTCTGTCCAAAAATGTTACCTTAATGATGACAAGAAAAGATATCTTTGCAAGATTAAAATGACAGATTTAACAACGAAAATTAAAAGCAAGGTCTTACAAATTTCAGCTGGATAAAATCTAGACTTTCCTATTGTGGACAAGCCTTTTAAACATTCCAAAGTATATGATAGAAAATTATTGCTCTTGACCCTCATTCCACCCCCCCCAATCCCAAAATTTTGTGGGAAGGACAAAGATCTAAACCTGGAGACAGTCTTGTCTAAAAGCCTGGAAGTCATTCGTTCATACAATCGGACCAGTCTTAGTAGTCTTCTAAAGTCTGTTCACATGGTCAGCATCTACAGGTGACGTCTCTACAACCGTCAAGTCACACAAAACATTCACCAATCACAGCCACATCTAGTTGCCCGGGGCGACAGCATCTACCAATCACCACTTAGAGACTGCCTCCGCCTTCCAGTCCAATCACCGGAAAGAATCACCACGGACCTAGTACATCAATCAATGGGTTGCCATGACAACTTGTTTCTGGCCTCTAAAGTTGCCAAGGTCACATACACGTACAACCTTGAGAAGTGTGGTCCTCGCAAAAGTCATGGAGTGACCTTCAGTCGACCCCCTCAGAGGGTAGGGTTTTCTCGAACTGGCACAGAGCGTAGTGGATGAACTCGTACTGCTCATTGGTCTGGACCATTCCTCCTCTGCAAGGGATAATGGTAGGAAAAGTTTGGTAAATTCATTCAAGTTTGTGGGGATCAGATTTTGTAGCAGGAGGGGGAAAGGAGGCATTTTTGGTCCCTGAATAGTTTCATCAAGTTGGCACATTACTGAGTAAAGACACTTTTACACAACCAAAGCTTTATTCCATTGACATTTCAGTGACCGTGTGTCACCTTTCTCAAGGCAATTCTGACTGGTTCACATTGTACTGCATAGCAACAAGTATCACTGCTCACAACCATCATGGTATATATTATGTAAATACTTTGCGTAAAGACAGGTGACCACATCTGACCTGTCTTGCCGCATGCCGCAGACAATACTCAGCACGTCCACCGTGTTCTCTTCTCTCAGCTGCCGGATTCCGATGCTTGTGGCGATGAAACAACCGGTGCGACCGATCCCAGCACTGCAACAGCAAAATATACGTTGATGCAGGTTGGGTGATGCATATGATTTTTCTCTATCAGTGGCTTAGCACTACTTTGCCTACAGGCCACAGGAACAGAAGAGCACAGGCAAGCCACAACAAACATTTCACAAGCGTGCAAAACAACAGGTCTCCAAGGTTGTCTGAGCCTGTACCAGTGTCAGCAATACTTTTGCTGTCTCCAACATATCTAGCTGGTCTCATACACATGTATCTATCATTACATCTAAAGTCTTACCTGGTCTACTACGTATCTAGCGATCTTTGCATATCTGAAAGTTTACCTGCAGTGCACAACGACAGGTCTCCTGGGCCTGGTCTGTCTGAGTCTGTGCATAAATGCCAGCAGAGAGTTCGCTGTCTCCTACATATGTGTATCTAGCTATCCGTCCCCTACATATATGTATCTAGCTAGCGTTACACCTGAGGACTTACCTTGTCACCTACACACCTAGCTATAGTTACACCTGAGGACTTACCTGCAGTGCACAATGACCGGTCTCCTAGGCCTGGTCTGTCTGAGTCTGTGGAACTCCACCTCCTGCACCAATGCTAGCAGAGCCTTCGCTGTCTCCTACATACATGTATCTAGCTATCCATCCCCTACACTAACGCTACACCTGAGGATTTACCTGGTCACCTACATACATGTATCTAGCTAACATTACACCTGAAGCCTTACCTGGTCTCCTACACACCTTGTTAACATCACACCTGATGAGGACTTACCTGCAGTGCACAATGACTGGTCTCCTGGGCCTGGTCTGTCTGAGTCTGTACCAGCAACACTCAGCCGCACTGTCGTAGTCCATGTAGATATGGCTATCGTTACACCTAAAGTCTTACCTGGTCACCTACACACCTAGCTTTTGTTACACCTGAGGACTTACCTGCAGTGCACGACGACCGGTCTCCTGGGCCTAGTCTGTCTGAGTCTGTGGAACTCCACCTCCTGCACCAATGCCAGCAGAGCCTTTGCCGTCTCCGGGGTTTTGTGGTCCGGCCACTCCGTGCACCAGTAGTGCCTGATGTAGTGGACCTCGTTTCCTCGCTGGAAAAAGTTTAGACCATTCTCATTTTAATATCTTTTCATATGATTGTCAGATCTACCCTACTCCCCAATGCTATGCTTGTTATACTTGCAATGTACATTGGGTTTATTCTTGTGGTCCGGACACCAGTAGTGCCTGATGTACATTTGTAGTGGACCTTGTTTCCTCTCTGAAGGAAGGACAAAGATTCACTAGCGCTAGCTTAACTGCTGTAGAAAGTTAAGACAAGAAGTTGAGAGCTGATTTGAGTAAATTAGTATATTTCTTTGGTTGCACTCTTTATTGGCCATGTGGATGACGTCATCAAGTTTAATTGCCACCCATATTTTTTTCTTTGAGAAAATACTGTAACATTACTAATTGGTACATACCACTGCTGCAATGAAGCTTTATTCTTTATGTTCATAATGATGAAAGCTCAAACAAACTCACGTTTGCACATCTTGATATCTTCTAATGATCGATAGATAGAAAATAATTGTTTTCATTAATCAAAGACCCTTACCTGGAGCGTGAAGTGTCTGAGGATGTACCCATCATGCTCCACTACCCTGTTCACAGACACCACAATGTCACCGTATCTGTCCTCAAGGTCAGGCCAGTAGTGGGCACATTTCTAGGAGGAAAAAGCCACATTTAACGTAAGTCAATACCAGATGAGTTCCTTAAAAGTTCTCTTAGAAATATCAATTAATATTGATCAGTACGTGTCAAGTAAAAGTCAACGTCTGTCACAAGTAATGTGTTTAACAGTGAGGACATTCATATACAGGGCAAAATTAAGTCTTAATAGCAACCAATTATGATAATAGATTTGCAACTGTTTTCAGAAAGAAGTCCAACTGAAATGCATGCTGCTCGAAAGGGTTGCAGTACTAAGGAAGGAACATTTAGCTGTGGTCCACTGTTTATTATAATTGTGCTTGTCAAAATGAGCTAGAGGAATTTACCTGCTATAAGGAACCTGTAATGATATTGCACATACATGGAGAGTCTGTCTTCTCTGTCACGACCAGTGCAAGAATAACTCTTCAGCAAGCTAAACAAGCTAAGACTCGATTATGTCACTTTTACTTTTTTCACCAGTGGAATTGTGAATTTTGCCAGATTCCAATATATATATCTACCCGGAAATTAGCATGATAGACACTCTTAAACTACCGCACAAGTAGTGTGACTCAAACTCTGGACCTTTTGGATGCCTACCTCGTTCTTTTCTGTGAGTTTGGTGATCATGACGATGATGAGTGTATGCCTACCTCGTTCTTTTCTGTGAGTTTGGTGATCATGACGATGATGAGTGTATGCCTACCTCGTTCTTTTCTGTGAGTTTGGTGATCATGACGATGATGGGTGTCCTCTCCTGCCACACCATCTGCCAGAAGTCGGTCACCGTGTGGTTCATCGGACCCTGCGTGGCGATGTACGATCGCTCCTCCATGTCATAACCCTGAGAAAACACAGTTTTGTTTTAATGTGTGGTTCATGACAGTTATCATTATCCATTATCCAGAGAACACACGACAATGTAAGGTTCATCATCAGCATATCGTAACCCTGAAATACACAACAATATTGCAGAAATAACTGTACATTGATTTGAACCATTGGTATGATTTTTTAAAACCAATTTACGATATAGGTTATCACGTGGATAAAGGTAAAGTACAGTGTAGCGTTATCTTCCTAATCCTCTTTTTGTACAAGACTAGTGCTTAAAGTATCAGATGATGATTGAATTTGATGGCTTACCTTGACATAGTTTGCATTGATATATGTAGTAAGAAGGTCATTGTCCACTTCTGGGAGAACCACTCTGGAGTGGGCATCTAGAAAGGTTGTAAGATAAATCTGATGAAAACTCTAAACTATATTCTGTTCAATACTCAGATGGTACTGTTCACCTTTATTTTCTTAAGGACGGGACCAGGAAGAATGTGGAAAGATGATGCATCGCTTTCTTTGAGTCAATCATTTTTCTTATATTCGCCTAATACAAAGGAAAGAATTTGAAACCGGCAATTGAACAGTATAGTGATTTGAGTTTGAAGAAATCCTAGTGTTGCGCTGAAAGCTCTCAGTGAAGGGACAAGTAGTATGAGATCATTGGAGCAATAGCCATGGAAGACTTACTTGGCAGGATAGTCTTGTATCTGTTCTTGGTCCCACACCCTGGAATCTCCACCTGCTCAGGGTGGTTCATGGGGATCTCCTGCAGACAGGACGGAAGGAGAAATCATCAAAAACTTTGTCAGTGAAATACTTTTTTCTCCCAGGTTGTCAATGCAGGGCTCGAAATTCATTTTGGGGATTAGGTGCACTGGTGCACCCAACCTAGAAAATTGGGTGCACCAAAAGTTTTTTGGGTGCACCACATAAAACAAAATAAAAATATCACACAGTTTTGGGGCATTGAAAAGATTGATGAAAACAAATTCTGACTTCAAATTCTTAAACAAGTACTATGACAGGCATTTTATTAACTTTTTAACACATAGATATCAAGAATATGGTGTTCACTAGTATATTGACATCTTTACATACATAAGCCTATGAAAAGCACCCTGTGCACCCACAGAAAAAAATTGGGTGCACAGCTCCAATTTTGGGTGCACCTGGGTGCACATGCACCCAGTATTTCGAGCCCTGCAATGCAACAACCTGAGTCAAAAGCCATGCTGCGCCATCAGCATTTCAGGTTGCCCCAATTCCATTGGAATCCTTATTACTTTCTTTTAAATCAGCTACTTATCCATCTATTTTTCCTATTACATTTTTATGTTTGTCTTATCAAGAAATAAAATCAATACTTAAAGCTTAATAAATGCATATTAAGATGGGGGAAACCAGTGTTCCAACTTCAAAATTGCAGGTTGCTCTATGCACAACCTGGGTTTAAAATCAAGTCTATGCACCAAGCAAAATGTAGTAACCGTTGCATTTGCAGCTGTGCAAGTGGGTGTTTCAAGCACTGCCTTAATTGTTTCCTAGCTGCAAATGTAAATAGACTGGACAAATCATCATAAGCAATCATGTACATTGTATGAGAGAGCATAAAATGCATTCATGAATCTGATTTTGTACGTAGTAGTACATGTGCAGATGCTTTTTACAATCTGCTATACTAAGCTGTGAGCAAATTTGAATGCAGCTTAGTTGTACACCTTTGGTACCCTACTGCCTCTTGATCTCAATAAACATTGATTGACTGAAATATAGTCAATACCCAGGGCTCGAAATACCACCTGCATATGCAAGTTAGTGCAGGTAAAATTGGAGCTGTGCAGGTATTTCTGGTGTCTACCTGCACCTAACTTGCACAGGTCCATGTAAAGGGTTTAGTACATAAATGTCCTGTGATGTGGATTGTTATTAGCTGCATTGACTTTTACCACCTATAAAGTATAAAAGAAAAAATAGCAATGGTTCCTGAAAAATTCTAGTATGATCTATACTTCCTAAATTCAGATTGTTGCAGGTAAAGTTTGTTTGGTGCAGGTAATTTGCAATATTACTTGCACCTGAGTGCAGGTATGCAGAAAAAAGTATTTCAAGCCCTGCATTGCCTGAACTGCCTGAACTGTCAGCTAAGGCCTTGACATTAAAAAGGCTTCCTAAAAAGAACCCCACACACAGAGACTTGGCATTAAAGCATGCTTCCTAAAAAGAACCCCCCACACAGAGACTTGGCATTAAACATGCTTCCTAAAAAGAACCCCCCACACAGAGACTTGGCATTAAACATGCTTCCTAAAAAGAACCCCCCACACAGAGACTTGGCATTAAACGTGCTTCTTTACCTACGTAGAACCGCCCATAAAGAAACTTGACATTTAACATTCTTAAGCAGCCACCCACACACCCATACAGAGCCTTGACATTAAACGTACTTCTTCACATGACAAGAACCCCCCGTACAGAGCTTTGACATTAAACATTAGCTTCTGCACATACCAGGAAACCCCATACAGAGCCTTGACATTAAACAGGCTTCTGCACCCGCACAGAACCCCCCATACAGAGCTTTGATATTAAACAAGCTTCTGCACATACCAAGAACCCCCATACAGAGCTTTGACATTAAACATTAGCTTCTGTACATACCAAGAACTCCCCACACAGAGCCTTGGCATTAAGAATGCTTCTGTACCCACCCAGAACTCCCCATACAGAGCCACGACATTAAACAGGCTTCTGTACCCACCAAGAACTCCCCATACAGAGCCTTGGCAGTAAAAATGCTTCTGTACCCACCCAGAACTCCCCATACAGAGCCTTAGCGTTGAGGATGGACTGTCTCAGCTCTGCCCGTGTCATCTTCCTGGTCCCTGACTGGAGCAGCTCATCAACAATACTGGGGTGGGAAAGAAACATACAATGTACATCTATGTTTTCATCATGGAAATCTATTTTACAATGCCCCCTTTAGATCTGCAAAAGGCAACTATAAATGCATTAATCAGATTACGTACATTTCTGATTCTTGAGATTGAAGGTTCTTGAATTTGAATCTTTTCAGGCCATATATTGAGATTGACTTTCCTTTTATGAATTGAACGAACAATACTTGGTTTCTTTAATTTTTTGAACGATGAAAAAAGGGATTAGAAATGGTAAAACAACAGGCATTTATACAACTTTTACTAAAAATCTGAAGAGACAGAATTTGACATAAATTGCAGTATATTTCGAAGGGGTTTAAAGAAAATCTGTGAATCTAAACTCCACCCACCTCTCCTTCGGTGGCGTGCCACATTTGACAGAGTCTGCAGACAGTGGAGGCATCGGCAAGTCAATGGACAGGGACACGTTGGAGCCCCTCCTGGAAAAAATGTGGTGAAAAAACAATGTCATCTCAAATGCAATTGAAAAAAAAAATATCTAAAATTCAAGGATTCATTGCTTAAGTACCCAATTGAAACATATGCTCACAAAACCATTTCACACACTCAATATCCATTAAAAAAAATATCAGAACAATCTTGATTCAAAATTTTACTCAACACCTGCAAATAACAGTTACTGTACAGCTCTAGGCAGGGGAGAAAACAAACAAACGTCACACAAACAAACAAACACCTCACCTCTCCTGTAGTCCCTTAGGTTTCCCTGCCTTGGGAGACCCTCTGTACGCTGGTGAGGGGGAGGGGCTTGCCGAGATGGACGAAGAAGGCGTCAACTTTGGGCTGTCCGGCTGGATGACCTTGGTTGTCTTGACAACAGGCTTGACCCCCGGGTAGACGCACATCTGGTCCAGGTCGGGTTGTCCCTTCTTGGTCGGCTTGTTTCTCTTTCCGTAAAAGTACACCTGCGAATGATTTGGCATAGAGGTTTTGGTGTTTGCTCATAATGTTATACTGGGAAGAATATATTTAGGTACTTTATCCTTTTGTTTTTTATGCAGTTTTGTTTGCTTGTTTGAACTTTATTTCATTCATGAAAAGTTAAAATCAGCCACTGTTCATTGAGGTCATGAGGGAGGTAACTAAAGGTACATCAAGTGCTAATAAATCTATTAAAAACATATAAACTGCCCACAGAAATCATTGATGGCACTACAACTTCTAAGAAATGCACTTGTTCCAAAAGATCAATTTATGCATCCATGTTCAAACTGGGTTAAGGGTTGACAAACGGGTGACGACCTTTGTTACCATGGAAACTCACCATGGTGACGACGATGCATGCCAACACTGCTGCTGCCGCGGCAACCATGAAGGGCAGGTAGTTGCCTTCCCACAATCCCCGGTGGTAGCTGGAGCGAAGGTAGGAATTCTGGAGAAAAAAAAAAGAAGGTCGTCAAGGTAGAAATGGTCACTTTGAGTTTGATTTTGCTTTCTATTGTTGAGAGTACAACTTCTACTAGAGTTCAACTGTAGGTTTGTTGAACATTTCCTTGTAATATTTAAAATTACTCTCTGCAACAAGAGCTATTTTCCACTCTACAGCATGTCCAGAACATGAGACATCAAAAAAGGAAACTTCCTCATTTTGCAGCTACATTGTACGATTCAAAGTACAGTCAAAATTTTTTGCAGGAAATTGATGCAGAGATGTCAAACATATAATTCAGTCAACATAGCCTTAGAGAATAAACCTGTCCACATATTCCTGCTTCAAAATAGTGAATATTAGATGAAATGAAATGAAATGAATTCTCATACAAATATTCAAGCAATAGCATAACTGGAAGGATACCATTACCTGTGGTAGAATGGACTCGACTACAGGCAGGGCAATCGCCCCCAAGTATCCTTCAGTCTCATGAAATCAAGATGACACGACTGGACAATTCAGACTTTGTACGGGGCAATCGCCCCCACAAGTCATTATTCGCAGGACTTGAGCGTCTTGAAAAGTTACATTCTAATCCAACATGGCTTGATTTTCATACAATTTTGCACTGCGTTTTCTGATTATCAAGTAAACTAAAAGGGAATAAAATGGATTTTCCCTAATTATTTTGGATTCTGTTTATATATATAAAATGGCTTTCCTTACCTGTGGCAGAATGGACTCGACTTGCAGGTCGGACAGATAGAAGCTGAGCAGGTCTACATCCAGCAGTGCAATAATGTCAGTAGCAGAAAGGGGGCGCTGGTCCTCATCTGTCATCCACATCTTGATGGCATGGTTGCCAGTCTGACCAATCAGAGTAAACAGTATGTTAGGGATGATTCAATGATACTTCAAGATTAGGGGTGGGTACCGGTGCAAAAACATTTTTCTTGTTGGACCGGTCCAAAAAAACTGGACCTGACAAAAATCAGTCGACCGGATTTTGGACAAATTAGAAAATGAACAATAATATAAATAATAACAAGAGGGAAGTATGGCAGAGTTGATAAACATTTTTACCAAGTTTCTATATATTAATCAAATTTAGTCTAAGTTTAATTAACAGATACATTAGTGTTATTTATATTAAGATAGCATTTTAAAATGCCAGTAGAAGTCAGATTCAAAAAAGCAAAATGGACCAATGTTTTGTGTGTCCATTCACAACTTTTCAGACAATAAGGTCCTAGTCTGGAACTGGACCATACCTGTACCTGAATTTTCTCTACCGGTACCCTCATCTATTCTAGAGGTATCAAAAGGGAAATAACTAGAAAGGCAACAGTTGGGAGCAAATAAAAATGTTAACAAATGTATCTTCACAAGCCTAACAAACTATTGCTTTGTTTAATCTTACTCAAAGGTATTCATTGCTTATGATGACCAGCCCTTCAGCTCTCTCCTAGTTACCAGTAGCTACATTATGTGATTGAGCACTATTGAGTGTCTGACACACCTCCAGTTATCATGGTGACAGGTCATTGACCTTATTTGTGTAGAGAAGGTAAAGAAGAGGAAGAAACAGTGCAGAAACAATGTGTTTTCCTTCTCTAAAAGTAGATACATTAACTTTGGCAAATAGCTCCAAAAATACATCTATACAAAAAATTATTTTGATAGATATATTATGCTAAATGACTGAGAAATAAATTAGGAGAATGAAATGAAACAGAAAACACAACATTCCTTTCCCGTAGGCCTTGTCATCTAATGTGACAACAGTGGAAAGCAACTGTAACAAGATTCAACAATGAAACAACATGGTATTTACTTTCATTGGTATACTATATTTTGTCTAAAAAAAGAATAATTTATAATTTCTGACCCTAATTTTTTCAGAACTGAAACAGGAAACACAACATTTGTTTCCTAGGCCTTACCATCTAATTTGACAACAGTCACAGATTCAACAATGAAACAACATGGTATTTACTGATTGGCATACTGTATTTTGTCTACAAAAACACAATAATCCCTGCCTACTGACCCTCATGTTTTCAGGACTGAAACAGGAAACAGAACATTTCTTCCCAAGGCCTCACTATCTAATGTGAGAACAGTGGAAAGCAACTGTAACAAGAGTCACAGATTCAACAATGAAACAACGTAACTATTTATTCTTATTGGTATACTGTATTTTGTCTAAAAATAACAAAACACAATAATTCCTACCTATTGACCCTAATTCTTTCAGAAATGAAACAGGAAACACAGCATTCTTTTCCTTAGACCTTAAAAAAAACAACATATTATTTACCTTCATTGGTATACTGTATTCTGTCTAAGACAAAATAATTCCTGCCTACTGACTCTAATTTTTTCAGGACTGAAACATGAAACACAACATTTGTCCCCAAGGCCTCACCATCTAATGTAATAACAGTGGAAAGCCATAGTAACAACAGTCACAGATTCAGCACTAAGGCAAGATCCTGGATTGTAAAACTCAAATTCTACTCCCTGCCCCATCTTGTAAGCAGTATTTTTTTTTTTGAGAAAGCAGGTGATATAGTATATACCATGTAATATATAGAATACAACAAAGGGTATTCCTTCTCGCCCGAAGTACTTTATTTGCATCATGCGAACTCAAGAAAACTCCAGTTTATCGCCCAAAAAAGAGCAAAAGATGTGACATCAACTGGACATCAACAACTTTGTCAATTTGAACAAATTTGTTAAAGAGCTGGGCAAAGGAATCTAACAGTGGTGCACTCAGGCAATTTCGAATTGTTCAAATCAAACTATGGATCCCCGTACTGTACTGTAAAACATGGACCGGTGGGAACACCGACATTGAACATAAGTACAGACCAGGTATGATGTAAATGACTATATACAGCTCAATGTATGCGTTGAACACCTTTTGCCACGTGAAAGATTGGAGACAGATTATAGCCTTAAGGGCCTCCCACCATGGCCTATTTTACTATTAAAAGGATTTCTCACAATAAAGCACAACCAAAATACCTGGTACTCAGATACACTTAATTATGTATTGAAGTTAAAACTCCAAATTTATGAGTGAGAACAGCATTGATGTAGTAACTGCCTTTCACCAGGACGAAAATCTAAAACATAGATTATACTTGTAAGGAATAAATAAATAAATAAAAAATACTTGGAAGAAGAGAATGTTGTCTTTGATACTGTTACAGATGTCTCATAATAATGTTACAGATGTCTCATAATAAAGGAAAACCAAAATACCCAGTACTCACTTGTACCTGTATTGTAATCTTCCAACCTCTAGCTTAGAAGATGTGAACACCTTTCACGATCACCAGGTAGAAAATTTGAGAAAGAAATCAAAACAACAAGGACCTTAAAAATGTGGTCTGGGTACAAAACACTGTACCAGATATAGTATGTCTCAAAGGTACTCACAAAACCTGTATTGTAATCTTCCAACCTCTAGCTTAATAGATGAACATCTTTCACCAGGTATAATATTTGAAAAACAAACCACAGCAAGATTAGGACCTCCAATGTGATCTGGGTAAATGTTACAGGTATTAGAATATGTCTCAAGGTACTCACATAACCTGTATTGTAATCTTCCAACCTCTAGGCAAGAACAGTTCGGAAGATGATGTACACACCTTCACACCTTTCATCAGGTAGAAGATTTGAGAAAGACATCATAGCAACAAGGACCTTAAAAATGAGGCCTGGGTACAAAACACTGTGCCAGATATTACAATATGCATCTAAAGGTACTCACATAGCCAGTATTGTAATCTTCGAACCTCTTACAGAGACCAGCTGCCTGGATGTGAACAGATGTATCCAGGTGGAAGATCTAAGACAGAAACCAGAGCAAGAAGGACCTCTAAGGCGATCTGGGTAAATGTTACAGGTATTAGAATATGCATCTAAAGGTACTCACATAGCCAGTATTGTAATCTTCATACCTCTTACAGAGAACAGCTGCCTGGATGTGAACAGATGTAACCAGGTGGAAGATCTAAGACAGAGATTACGGCGTGAAAGGCCTCCCCATGTGGTCGTTGATAAGCCAAATTCCTGCTCGCCACCAAATCTCAGCCAGGCAACAAAATACTGAATGAACGGGATCGTGTGAAGCGGCGGGGGTGTCCGCAAACTAGTTGTAGAATTAATTAACTGCCTGTATATCTTATGACACTCATTATCATATATGATCATCATGATATGAGAAACAGGACAATGTTGTCTGAAGAAGTGTGGCCCAGGACTGATTTTAAGGACAAAAAGAGGAATGTTTTATGTGTTTTCATCGATGCGAGACAGAAAACACCCCTCGACATGAGTGGACCGGT
Source organism: Branchiostoma floridae (assembly GCF_000003815.2). Classification (NCBI taxonomy): domain Eukaryota; kingdom Metazoa; phylum Chordata; class Leptocardii; order Amphioxiformes; family Branchiostomatidae; genus Branchiostoma; species Branchiostoma floridae. The sequence goes on from NC_049982.1 coordinate 199,935, forward strand.
CTGGTAATTCAGCACAGGAAGTGATGCTGGTGTGTGGGCGGTGGGCAGTCATGGAGGACAGGTTTCAAATTACAGTCAGGGTCCGTTCTAATGCAGTACCTTGTTTCTAAATGACTTAATATAGGACAGGTTTCAAATTACAGTCAGGGTGATTCTAAACTACAGCTTTGCTTCTATTTGGCAAGGTAATATAGGTTTTAAATTACAGCAAGGGCAGTGCCTTGTTTCAGTAACCCAGTCACATAGCAAAAACAATCCTCTCCATTGACTCTGATTTGATTTGATTTATCACATGTTGTATAAAAAAATACAGCCAGGACTACTATACCCAACTAGTGGAAGGCTGTCACAAAAGGCTATCCCTGGTGGCTAAGCCATGTACAATAACATACAAGTGAATACAAGGCATATATGTACATGTAGGCGTTTACAGAGCACAAGGAATTACCTGTATATACCATTATCTTTTTACATAGATTACACAAAGCAGTGAGTCATTTCAGATGAATCACCCAAGCCTGCGATATTGTTGACTAGGGGTGTGTACTGTACCAGTACAAAACCATTTTTTGTTGTTGGACTGATCCAGAAAAACTGGCCCTGAAAAAATCAGAGGACTGGATGTTGGACAGATTATACCAACAGGCATTCACATGATTTGGCACTTACAGGCCAAAAAAAAAGTAATGTAAGCGAAGAAGATAATCATTTCTACCAAGTTTCTACAGTCAAACTTGGTCTAAAAAAGAGACAATTAGTGTTGTTTACATGAAAATAGGATTTCTAAACACCAATGGACGTCGGATACTCCACCTAACAGAATCCTTTGCTAGCAAAATGGACCATTGTATTGAGTATGATATGTTCACAGATACATAGGTCCAGGTTTAGGTCCAGACCCGATCCTCTGGACTTGGACCATATCTGTACCTGAATTTTCTGTGCCCACCCCTCGACCATTCGAGCCCATAACACCGAGGAAGCCACACGGCAAAACATGTTTGTTGTGTGTCGGTTCGATTAAAGTTCCTAAACGGGGAACATGCGGCCCCTGCGTCTTTTCTGAAGATGTGGCGTAAGTGTGAACGGTTGGCTTGAGGTTGTCTGTCTCCATATATTTTCTGTACCCACCCCTGTTGTTGACATAAAGCTATACGTATTTTGCCAGAACCGGGGTCCATCGACGTGCTGGTTAGGTTTAATGTAATCCTGAGGCTGACAGGACTCCGGAAGTACCCGGGCATCCCGCAGGACCTGGGCAGACATTAAAGCTGTCAGACGCAGCTCAGGTTACCGTGGGTGAACACTGGGCAGTAGCAATCCAACTATGGGTGTAACGCCAAGCTGGGAACAACACTTGTCTATTGAGACCATTTATGGTGCTCTACCACAGGTGTCTCACAGACTCAGACAGAGTCGGACACAGTTAATGCTGGACACTGTCACTCACATATAAAAGCTGTCAGAAACGTCTCAGGTTACCGTGGGTGAACGCTGGGCAGTATCAATACAACTACAAGTTTACTATCCAGATAAATAAGTTTTTAAGCACAGGGACTCATATAAAGTAATTTGTAATTTCTCTCTGAACGTCCTTCAGCACCAGGGTCAGTTATGGTAATTTTGGTTGAATTTCACTTAGCACTAGGGATAGCTATTATAGCAATTTGCGTTAAGAATCATTTAGCTACATGAACAAATATTGCAATTTCCAATTCAAAGTAAAATCAGCAATTCAGCAATCTCTATTTGAAGGTCACTTAGCACCAAGGACAGATGAAACAATTTTCTACATTTGATTTTCGGTAATTCAGCCATGGGAACACAATTGAATTGTTAATCTCTATTTGAATGTCATTCAGCACCAGGGACAGAGGCACAAATTCCCAAATCAAAGATAATTAACACAAGTGATAGTGACATCAATGTCAAACTGAATACAATATGTCATCTAATTTATGTTCTAGACAGCAACTGCACATTCTGATTAAAACAAATGTCTACAGTAGCTAGTTTGTTATTAGTGCTTCACTTTCGTATATTGTGTCAGCTTGTTAACCTGAAACCCAAAGCAAAACATCCATGGGCTTTGCAACCTCAGACTCAATACTACATCCTTCTAACTAATGATAAAATTTCTTTAATGTGCACTGAATGACTACGAGCCTGTAGTTCAAAACTAACAATAATCCATGTGCCTAATACTAACCCTATCATCTATCAAGACACAACTATTGCGCTTGTATAAATCGTTTGTCACTAAAGCTAACAACAATACCCTCAAGGACCAAAACTCAGTTGGTGAGACAGTGTGACCTCGGGCCAAGTTCAATGTCCTTTGGTAACTTTGGACAGTTTTTGACAATGATCAATTTACTGTAATGTGTCCCAAGGATGTGCACTAATCTAGTTAATCTACAAGCAGATCCACGGTGGTGTAATATAGTATCAAAGCCTGTTTGACTCCCTTTGGCTGGCTATACTCCTTGGCCAGCTTTGATACTATCTTATGGCACCGTAGGATCTGCTTGGAGATTGTAAGCTAGTTAACTTGGAGTAGTCTGTGTAACACAAACTCCGCTGTCCAGGGCTGTAACTGGCCCCTCCCTGCAGATGTTTGCCGGGCTGCTATAAGCGAGATTTAATCAGGCTAAACTTGGAGCAGATAACAAAACCTCCCATCCTACAACACACTATTGATCACAGTGAATTAGTCTTGCTTGGCACAATGTCCTCCAGTGACACCTTAACATTGACTACACGATTCAGAAGATGTCATACATCTAAGAAATCTTCGAGGTCTTAACCTTGAATTCACAAGAACATCCACCAAGACACAACTAATCAGGCTTTAGTTGTACAACCTTTTCTGAGAACAACGACCTTAAATAACCGCTTAACCTTGAATAAACGAAAGAAAGATGTCACACATTTAAGAAATCTTCGAAGACACACAATTGATCATGCTAAGACAACCTTCGTCTGGGCACAATCATCAGTGCCCTCCTTCTGGACTGAAAGAAGACATCTAACATTTAAGAAAACTTTTATGTCTTATCCTGGAGTTCACAAGAATACCTCCCATTCTCCAAGACACGATTGATTAGGCTAAGACAACCTCCGTCTGAGCACAACGTCCTCCAATAACATCTCAACCTTGGCTACTGGAAGAATAATTGTCTAACAGCTAAGAAACCTTCAAAGTAAAACCTTCAAAGTCTTCTAGAATTCATTAGATCATCCAGAAAGACCTTCCAACACACTCCAATAACATCTTTGACTAAACGAAGACGTCATTCATCTAAGAAATTCTTCAAGACACAATTAATGAGGCTTAGACAACCTCCGTCTGAGCACAACGTCCTCCAATAACATCTTAACCTTGGCTACTGGAAGAATAATTGTCTAACAGCTAAGAAACCTTCAAAGTCTTCTAGAATTCATGAGAACATCCACAAGGACATTCCAACACACTCTAATAACATCTTTGACTAAACGAAGATGTCATTCATCTAAGAAATTCTTCAAGACACAATTAATGAGGCTTAGACAACCTCCGTCTGAGCACAACGTCCTCCAATAACACCTTAACCTTGACTACAGGAAGGCACCTTACAATCTAAGAAACCTTCACAATGTCTTAAGTACTGACGTAAGCTGTGGGTGGAGGAAGCCAAGCAGACAAAATAACGATGTCGCTAAGGATGCAGGAAGCGAGAGACTCATTGCCAGCGGTAATTAAACGTGGGCGTGTTTCGCTACTTGTTACCGCAATAATGTCAAAGCACCCACATGCATCTACATGTACTTCGAAAAAAAGGAAGTATGACAACAATAAATGGCCTTGCAATTCAGAGTGGTCCAGGTTAAATTTGTCTGGTGCAGATAACTTTCAATGCCAACTGCACCAGTGCAGGTATGCAGATAAACGTATTTCGAGCCCTGGTGTAGAAAGTGGGAGACTCATTGCCAGCGGTAATTAAGTGTGGGCGTGTTTTGTTACTCCTTGATCGCAATAATGTAAAAACACCTACATGTACTATCTACTACGCAAAAAAAAGGAAGCGTGATAGCATTACTACATAGTACAGCCTTGCAAAGTAGAATCGGATATACTAAATAGGAATGAAGAATGCAAGGTTGAAGAGTCTTTCTAGGACACTGGATTGTAATGTCTACGATAAGTAGAGACTGAAAGAGAAATCACATTATTACAATTAAAACAATTTAAAACACTTACTCAATCATCATCATCAGTGAGTATATAAACCTGTATCTGAATTTTCTGTACTGGTACCCAGAGTTCTAGCTAGTGCATTTTAGCGTAGTGGACCCACGGTGGTCAAAAAGGCCCTCAAAAATCCTCACTCGCAAATCATGCATATGGATGAGGAAATCAATGTCAATCATCCATTTCACTACTGGCAACATTTGCTGATTGGTTTACGCCGTTGTAGGCGGGGATTACATTTGTTTTTGGTCGCTCCAAGTGGAGCTATTTTTTTACGCGAACTTGCTCCTTTGATATGCGCGTCTTTTCTCCGCCCCCATTGTTCTCCACTTACCAAGTTAACAATACCTGAGCTTTTCTGTCGGCCATTCTCACGCTGGAGCTCGGCATTGAAACCACCGTTTTAATTCTTTCTGAACTATATATTTGTCTATATATTACACAACATGCTAAAACTAAACCTTAGGTGAGCAAAGATCGAAGGAGTTACCGTCACTCCCGGGTCACCGCTTGGGACGGAGCATTGGGCGTCGTTTACAGACACAACCCGGAAAATTATCCGTGCCTTTTTTTACACACACACATACAAAAAGTTGAGTGATAGAAATTCAGTAATTTTTCAGCGAAGATGAGTATCTATATCTAGAACATGAAAGCTCACCATACTAGTATACTTAGACCCAAACGTAACGAACCCCTCGATATATTGCGTCTTTGACCAAAGTCCCGGCGTGTCTGTTCCTGTCCTGTATACACAACGACTCAATTTAAATAATTATAAGAAAATAATTGCAACCTAAGTTTTTTGATAAACGTGTTCTCTCAAATAACAAACTCCTTATATTCTCGTCATTCTGTAAATGAACTAGGTCCATACCAGCGCTTGACGTGGCGAATGTATCGATATCCGTAATACGCTGGGCATTACATCACATGGTAAACTTCAAACTGGCGTCCTTTGCCCCGCAATTTTCTTTGTTTAAATTATACCTTATACTATAGAATGGGTTTGAAGTAGTAATAAAACGCATGGTAGCACGGACGAAAGCATAGCAACCGCAACACCATGAAAATTCACCCAACTTACCGTGACCGTCACTGCCGGGCGCAGCTGCAAGATTCAGCGGGGGCGGCGTAGAGCCCGCCCGCCCGTATATAAACACAACCCGGCCTTTCCTACGGAAGTCTAATATTCTCTCCCTCTCTCTCTCACTCCACACGCACACAGTGTGACATACACACACACAATTGAACGACAGGACACCAGTTTATTTTCTTGGTAAAGTGAAATTCATATTTTGAACATTTGCACGGAAGCTTACCGCACACGGAGAACGCAATGCACACTGACCTCACGACAAAGCGCGTCTTCAAATCAAGATTCACGAACCGGCGTGTTTAGTCCTGTCCTACAAAATAACTAAAAAATGAAGAAAAAACTTCGTTCTCCACTATTTGTAGAAACAATTTTATATTCCCGTGAATTTTGTAACAGAATCTGCAGTTCGCAATTCACTAACCTTTGTAACATTACACACCCAAGCGTTTGATGTGCTATCGGCTTGCATACACTAAACGAAAAAACTAAACTTTTGGCGCCCTTGGTAGAAAAATGAAAACGGTTCATTGCTACAAAGAAAAAGATTTAGACTTAACTATCAAAGAAGCACAGTAGTAAATCAAACTTTTGTGAAGTAGGGGTCAGATATGTAGTGTTGTTACCTGACAGCGGAACCGGATGAAACCGGTTTTCTCTTTTGTTTACAAAGAGAAAGTCGAAAAGACGCCATTTTACTATTTGGAACCTCGTTCAAAATTTCTAAAATAATATTAACTATGGGAGAAAGTGCAGCTGCGAAAGTGCACTAAAGATCTTGTAGAATTAATGGTAGCTTCTTGCAGACACAACAAACTGTACAAATAATTTGCTACAGCCAATTCTCTCTCAAATTTCGCGCCGGGGACGACAACAATGGGGCCACGCCAGCTCATTTCCATATCACTGCCGTCCCAGGTAAGTTGTTGTAGTAAGAACGTACGGAGGCAAGAACAAACCGCTCTGATGTTCGCCGACAACCTAATTATAAGTCAAGAGCATAGCCATTCTTCCACGTGAAAATCTGAACAAAACGTACAATTCGTATTTTGAGCCATATCTCCCTGTAGTTAACACTTAAGCTGACCAAAAAAACTCCATCGTGAAGAAAAAACTATCGCCGCCATCTTGGAGAAAAATCAATCGATTCTCTTCCATCGCTGTGGAACTATGGGACAAAACGTAGTGAAAATGTGACAAAATTAGCTAAAATGTCGTAGACACTTAAAACTGCATAAGGTGAAATATTCTTAGAGGTCCTAAAGTCTAAAGCATAGGTCAAAGCTTTGCCTGGTGCGTAAAATAGAGCATTAAATTCAAAGTTCAAAGTTCAGTGACCCAAAACGACCTCCAATACGCACATAGAACAGCGGGCGATTTGAAGCGTTTTGCACACGGTCATCCCAAATAATTGAGATATTTTTAAGGCGAACTAATGTAATTTTCGTGTGCATATATTTTTTTCTTGATGTGATAATCATATCGTGCGTTATGTTGGATGAAATTTGTGTTGTTTTTTTCACACCGCCACGGCTCGCGCGGGCCGGAGTGTGGGCGGAGCACTCTGGCCTGGCAACGCGGATACTACCCTAGCAACGTGACCACCGTGGACCAGTTACTATGCTATGATTTGTGACCACTACACTAAAATAAGGGCCACTACGCTAATTTTTACGCTAATTTTTAACTAGGGTAGAGGTGCTTTGCTATCATTTCCTTGTTCAACAATGTCTGTAGTGATCAATATTAATGTCTGAACAATGAAAAATTATGATATGCCCCTTCAAATTAGATGTGATGTTAACAGAGTGCCAACTTTTAACTCTACTTTTTCAAAATCTCACCGTGGAAGGGCCAAGACCCCCCTTCCACACCAATCTCCTGATTGGTCGCTTCGCTACCATGCCATTCCCACTACGTATACGCTAAAATGAAATCCTGGCTAGAACCCTGGTACCCACCCCTAGTTATCATGCTTTCTTACCAGAAGAAGTAGAAGATTGATTCATCAGAAGAACAAAGCATATAACCTGATTTCCATCCTCCTTTATCTCCTGTTTTTCCAGTAATATTTGGTCGCATCCTCACAAACTATTCCGGTTCCTGTCCCTATTAGATTATTTATTCCTAAGTGACACTTCCTGTATTATTTTGGGCATCACATATTTCTCAGAAGTGGTGTAATGGAATATTAGCAAATGCCTGTTCAAATGCTGTTACCGTGGCGATACAAAACAGTCCGACTCTGAGTAAATCTTTCACAAAATAGCATGTTTCAGGCAAATACAAATGTAGACAGACGCTATATCCAGAAAAGGAAGAGATCAGAGGATTAAACCGGAGCTGGGAGAAGTCCATTATTGAAGTGGGAAGTTACAACCAGACTCCTCCGAATAATAGACTCTGTACACTTTGTAACTCCAACCGTATAGAGAATGAAGTCCATTTTATATTAGAGTTTTCTTTATACAATGATATACGCAACTCTTTTATCTCAACGTAGATACACGATGTAAACAGTCAACTAACGACAACCTGTTTGTACGTATAATGACAACCACAGACAACATTGTCCAACAAAAACTCTGTGAGTTCGTATACACATGTTTTAAGAAAAGGGATAAGGCATGTAAACGCTAGATATAGTGATGGCATAGCTCTAGATCACAGTATTACAATCGAAACAATTAAGAACACTTACCTAATCATCATAATTAGTGAGTACATGTATATAAACCTGTATCTGAATTTTTTGTAAGTTGGTACCCACCCCTAGTTATCATGCTTTCATACCAGAAGAAGAACAAGTGGAAGAATGGTTTAGAAGAAGAAGAAAACATGTAACCCGATTTTCATCCTCTTTCATCTCCTGTTTTTCCAGTAATATTTGGTCGCTTCCTCACAAACTATTCTGGTTCCTGTCCCTATTAGATTATTTGGTCCTAAGTGATCTTTCCTGTATTATTTTGGGAATCAAGTATTTCCTTGAAGTGATGTAATGGAGAACAAATGCCTCTTCAAATGCTATTACCATGGCGATACAAAACTTCCAACTCTGAGCAAATGTCTTATAACAGTGCATGTTTCAAGCAAATAGTCAGACGCCGTTATCCGGAAAGGGGAGTGATCAGAGTAGCAAACCCCAGCTGGGATACATTAAATTTTGTATGTCCATACATGGAGGCTACATAACCTCCTTGGTCCATGGTGGTTACACATCCAGGCAGGCTCTTAGCCAGGCAGCCATACAGGCGTACAATGCATACATTGTACGACCTGTTAAAAAAATAACTCAAATTGTAAGGCCTTACACTGGGGAGCACATCCTCTGACAAGCATGAAATTCTGATTGACCAGGGATGCTACAGGTCTCATGTGGCTGTCTGACAGTAAATTTGCTTCATTGCCCAAAATTTGCACCTCAAGATGTGGGGAATTGTGTTTCAGAGAGTTATAAATTTTTAAATTTTCTGAGTGAGGATGTCCCCAGACCCCCTACAATACTCATACCTGCAGCGGTCGCCGAACTGCAAAAAATTTGGACACCCTATGATAATATCCTAGCTAAAAGCCTGCATCCAGGTCATAAGATATGAAAGGTATATTTAAGTCAAGCAAATTGATATGCATCAGCTACATCATGTATTTTCAGTGGCGGGAGTAAGATCTAAGGTTTACAGGGCTTTAGGGTTAGGCAAAAACAGAGACCACGGCCATTTTGAAAATAAATAAATTTTGATAACCAAATTGCTTGTAGTAAAGGCTTAGTAACATCGCAGAGCTGGAAAAAGTTGAATACCTGGCCATCATCCTACGCAGGGACATCCAACGGCGAAACCGGCTGTCTGGATGTACCCTGCTTTCTCAACCATCACTCTTAGTTCCTGTGGACGTCACCCCCAAACTAGCTGTCAGCCAATCAGAGAATAGGCCTTTCAAATGGGGTCTTGCATATAAGCTCATTAATGTTAAGAAGCAGGGCGGTCAGGAACTAAGGGTGACAGTTGAGAAAGCAGGGTACATCCAGACAGGCGGTGTCGCTGTTGGATTTCTCCATGTACGAGGATGATACCTGACAAATTGCAAACTATTTCCACATCTAGCCTCGCAGTCTTATTCAATACAGATATTGTAACTTTCTTAATGAAATAATAAATGTTAATTTTACTATGCTTGATGAATAAACAAATGAATGTCTGACCTTGTTGATGACATGAACGTTGCTCTCCGCCACCCCGAGAGCAGCAGCGAAGCCGGACTTTAGCCGCGCCGACAGAGACTGGTTGGCTGGAAGCTTGCTTGGATTGGAAACAGTCTGTGGGAAAAAAGTTACACTTTTACAAATTCTCTAATCTTTTGTGTTGTATACAATAAATTGAATAATTCCCAATGTTGTGTAATACCAAGCATGCAGGGCAACTGCCGCATGGCTAATAACTCCAACAAGTTCCTACTAGTACTTGTGTCCAGAGTTGGATGTTAAGCTTAAGTACTTGATCAAGTACATGTACATGTAGCTCAACACTACAGCAAGACATTAGCTGCTTGGTGGCTGGACACGAAATCTACCAGCACTTAAGGTGCTGTGTGACAAAGAACTCATGAGTACAAGGGTTACAGTTACTTTAGTTTTAACTCTTTGCTTACATGATACAGTGTTACACAGCTATGTGACATTTTGCTGGCAATATATAAGGCCAGGTAAGGTAATATATAATACTAAAATAAAGACTATCCACTTTTCAACAAAAAGCAAACCTAACAAATCCAGCTTTGCAGTGGGGGTAAAGACGTGGGATTGGAAATGCACTTGTAGGTAAATGTGTTTTGCTTTGAAGTGATGGCTCAACCATGCTAGAAAAAGCCAAGATCCGGAGCTTTCAGCCTCCTAGAAAAAAAGTACTGTAATGCATTTAAGTTCGCGGGGATATAATTTCGTGTTAGCAGGAAAAAGGACTTTTCGCAGCGGTTTTAAGTTCGCCGTAATGCCATAGACTGCAGTCTAATACCACAATAGTAAAATGTTTGCCGTGAAGTGGTCATCGCAAAAAACGCGAACATTTCTGCATTTGAATTTTAAAGTAACAAAGAAGAGTAGTATACAGTGAGACCAAGGAGGTTTTATCCTTGATAAAACCTCCTTGAGCTAACATCATGAATAATGTTCCCTGGAGTGAAATTCACCACGCGAGGGCCGGCACTCATTTGTTCCGGGGGACCTCCCAGACACCTATGCACCCTCCCACGCACGCACGCCTACTGCCTCATTATGCACCAGTAGGCTACCAGCGTACTGTATAATCTCCAAGCAGATCCTACAGTAGCATAAGATAGAGAAAGCTGGCAGAGGAGTGAAGCTGGCTTAGGAGTGTGTTTTGCTACCAGGGACCTGCCTCAACTGAAACAGGGCGGAGCATTTCTATTCAACAATGGTGTTGCTGCCCCTCCCTGTTGCCAAGTACTAATGATTTTACGAGCGACTTATATATAATAACACTGGGACAAAGTCAGTGACCAGCACATGTCCCAGTTGGAAGTTAGCACCAAACAGGAATGAGGGCAATTAGCACCTACACTGCAAGCACAGTTTGATTGGGAAACAATCAGATGTTAATAGCCATTGTTCTAGCCAACTGGGGACAGATTCTACATGGCAAATGTATACCTCTTGGCTGCACTCCTTGGACAGTTTGGTGCTAATTTTTATGCCATTGTAGGATCTGCTTGGAGATTACGTACTGTAGTACAAGGCTGCAAACTATGCATGGGTGGGTACCAGTACAGAAAATTCAGGTCCAGGTACGGTCCAGGTACGGTCCAGGTCCAGATGATCAGGTCCTGGTCTGAACCTGGATCTAACTGTTTGTGAATTATAATGGCGATACTCAAACAATGGTCCATTTTGCTTCAAACTTTGAATCAAAGGAATCTGTTGGTGTAGTTACTCCTATCTTCACATAAACATTGCTAACTGCCTCTGTTAAATTAGACTTGTTTGACGGTAGAAACTTCAATTGATAAAAAATGACTGTTCTTTAGATACTTTGCTCTATTTCCTTGGACAAAAAGCCTCAAAACACATGCACACCTGCCACCATAGTGCGTGTATAATCAAATTTACAGTATGCAAGAGAAATGGCAACAACAAGAAATGGTACCAGGCATAACCTTTTTTGCATCCTGTTTACATAATGCTTCTTGGATCAATACAGAAAATGAGCCAATCCATTTTTGTAAAGTTTGAACTTTGCTTCATTCTGTAAAGATGTTTATTTTGTATTTATTAAGTTTCTGATGTAGTTTTCTATGACCGCGCATTCTCTTAATGTATATTTAATTGTGCAAAATATGTATAACAAAAACAAACTCTGTTATGACAGGCCAGAGTCACTGGATATCCGAGAAACTCTGAATATTCAGAATCTTTGAACATGTATGAATTATGCAAAAAGAAAAATAGGGAAAAAAGAAAAGAACGTATAATTATGATCCGCGTTGTTCAGTCAAAAATTTGGTTAGTCCAATTTATTTGTGCTGAAAACCACTGTTTAACTCTTTCCAGAACGACTTCTAATACCAACACAGATGAACTTTCAAGCTAATGTAGTCCACAGTTTGCTTCTATAATGTTATGACAAGCCAGAGTGGATTGTTAATTACTTGACAAAGACTGGTGTTGTTCAGTCAAAAATGTTTTCCCTATTTTTCTTTTCATTACTTGATGAAGACTGGCGTTGTGCAGTCAAATATTTGGTTAGTCCAATTTTTTGTGTTGAAAATCACAGTACTGTTTAACTCTTTCCAAAATGACTTCTACCAACACAGATGAACTTCCAAGCTAATGTAGTCTGCAGTTTGCTTCTATACTGTTATGACAAGCTAGAGTCTTGGTTAGTCCAATTTTTTGCATTGAAAATCACAGTTTAGCTCTTCCAGAATGACTTCTACCAATACAGATGAGCTTCCAAGCTAATAGTCTGCAGTTTGCTTCTATACTGTTATGACAAGCCGGAGTGGATTGCCCGTTCTTGACAAAGACAGGTGTTGTTCTGAGAATCTGAGTCAAAAAATGTCTTGCCTATTTTTCTTTTCATCACTTGATGAAGACTGGCGTTGTTCAGTCAAAAATTTGGTTAATAGCCATTTTTTGTTGTTGAAAATCACAGTTTAACTTTTTCCCGGAATGACTTCTACCGACACAGATGAACTTCCAAGCTAATGTAGTTGGTAGCTAACTCTGTAATCTTATGACAAGCCAGAGTCTCTGGATAATTTGGTTAGTCCAATTTTTTTGTGTTGAAAATCACAGTTTAACACTTTCCAGAATGACTTTTACCAAGCTGAACAGTCACAGATGAACTTCCGAGCTAATGTAGTTCGCAGTTTGCCTCTATACTATTATGACATGTCTCTGGATAATATTCCGCCCACACACTGCGTAAAAAAAAACGCCACCGGGGGCCGTGAGTCGTGACCGTCTGGGCCGCCCACGCGCTCACGTTACCTCGCATGCTGCTAGCTGCACAGATCTAACAGTACCATAACCAATGAATATGGGTGTGTGCCTGTGCCTAACAGTTCACAGTGTACTTAGTAATTCGTAGTTTCCAACACTAGCATAGAGTGGTATTTGTTGCCGTCAACTACAGTAGGAGCATGCATCATGACATTACATGTACACTAGAATGTACAATGTCATGTACATCCACTTCAATGACCACTTGATACCCATAGACTATTAAAAAAAATACCCAGTGGATAAAGTTGAACTAGTGTTACTTGTTCCTGTAACTGTACAATGTACTGTCTTGTACCTGTATTATTCTGTACATGCATATACAATAGAGTACCATGACCAATCAGGGCTCAAAATACTGGGTGCATGTGCACCCTGGTGCACCTAAAATTGGAGCTGTGCATCCAAAATTCTGTGGGTGCACCAGTGCACACAAACGTTCTTGCAGATTTACACACGCATATGTAAAGACATCAGAATCTGATCTCTTTAGTGTAACTTTATGCACCATACTCTCAATATGGAATTGCTGGAAAGATAATAGAATGTCTGTCATAGTAGTCTTGTTTAAGAATTTGAAGTTGGACTTTGGTTTCATCGAAAATTTTGCCACTCCAAAACTTTTTTTTAAAAAGGTTGGGTGAAACCAGCACACCTAATCTCCCAAAATAAATATCGAGCCCTGCCTTGCACTGCTGCTAGCTGCACAGATCAGTAACAATGAATGAATGAATGAATGAATGAATGAATTTATTGCTCAACAATCGCACAGGGTACAATGTATGGCAAATAATAACAACTAATAGCTATACAGACAGTAGTACTAAGAGGCTACATACAAAACAACAACAAAACATTATCGATAATAGTACAGTTATGTATGATTAATCTGATCTCGCATTTGGAATACATTACAAAGAAACTGGCCTACGTAAACGGATATATGAGTTGAACATGAGAGCAATACATGGAAAATATTGCTTTCTGCACCAGCGAGAGAGATGTGTGTTTTGGTTCTAATATTCTTAAACAATGTTTCTCTCTCTTTACTGTAGGTGGGACATTTCATAACAAAGTGGAATTCATCTTCTATATTTTCATGACATGTAGGACACAGTCTCTGAGTGGCTGGTGTGTTACGGTGACGACCTTTTTCAATTTCTAAGCAATGTGCACTTATTCATGACCAATGAATATGGGTGTGTACCGATCCTTGGCCTCCTGTACCAACTGTGTAAGTACTATACTTGCTAGTCTGTAATAGTAATTTGTACTTTCCTACATGTAGCACTATATAATATATAGTGTTAATGACATGCTAGACCCTATATGTTGATTTAATCACACCTATAGATATCCATATATGTGTGTTTAGTTGTACTGTAAGTAGTTGTTATACATGTAGACCTTACGAAAGTCGCTGTACTTTTGTCGTGTCAATAAAGATTGTTTTATAATAGAGTGGAATATACATTCAACTACAATTAAGGAGCACCCTCATAGCAAAAATATGCAAAATAACTGCTCTGCTATTAGAAAGAATACCCAAACCAAATGATTAGCCTACTCCATTGCATCTACTATTATGTTAGCCCTTATTCAATTGTTATGCTACCTCGGTTGTTAATAGCTTCATCCTATACCTCTATTTTGTACTTTGTGAAATAGTTGTTGCCATACATTGTACCGCGAACAATTGTCGTGCAATAAAGTTCTTCATATGTAATGTTACATCCATTTGATATCCGTAAACACAGTTTATGAAAATAACAAAGGTCACTCCGCAGATATTTAGGTGAAGTTAGAGAGAGAGACTCAGAGAGCTGGTTTATTTAAACACACAATTTCAGGTACAAGATGATAGTTCGAAGACTAAATTGCCTCATACAATGTTCACAAAGGACATGGTGTTTCTGTAACTGTACTTGTACTTGAACCTGTATTTTTCTGTACAATGACTGAATGAGTTGTTAAAAGGTTCTGATCCAAAATACCTGAATGTCTGTAAACCTCAGTAACTTGGGATTATTCCGATGTGCACCTGAAAATGTACCTGTACTCTGGGCTTTGTCTAAAGAGGATTACAGCATCACAAGCTGTGGCCACATGCCCTGCCCATGCACCCCCTTACCCTGGGGAGCAGATACTCTGGCAAGCATAAAAATTCTGAATAGACATTATGATGACGGGCATAATCTTCGTGATCACCTGTGACCTGTCTGACAGTACTTTTGTCCCTTGGGAAGCCTTACAATGTCCCATTTTAACTGTCTCATCTTAACTGTTATTGTCCACACCATGGTAAGGAGGACCCCCCTTCTATTCCACCCCCCTGCTTGGTTGCTCCGCATCCTTGCAATGCCTCCCCTTTGCAATTTTTTCCTAAAGAAAATACCACAGT
The DNA here is from genome assembly GCF_000003815.2 of Branchiostoma floridae. Lineage (NCBI taxonomy): Eukaryota > Metazoa > Chordata > Leptocardii > Amphioxiformes > Branchiostomatidae > Branchiostoma > Branchiostoma floridae. The sequence goes on from NC_049982.1 coordinate 215,179, forward strand.
GTACTTACATTTAACCTACTTATGGTATCTTGTCAGGTACAAGAAATGATATGTAGAATTGTTTAGGTACAGATCCATGTCTAACAACGAGGGCTGCGCAAATCACAGCTCCTAATTACAAATACAGTAGAAGCCAGTTAATTGCACAACGGATAACTGCACACTTCTGTTAATTGCACGTTATCCCAAAGTTCCGTAATGATGCGGTCCAGCTGAATAACTTCGCTTTGTTGCACCATCCGGATAATTGCACAAAATGTACTGGCAAATGGGGAGTGCAATTAAACGGCTTCTACTGTACATGATTCATGTACTAAATGGTATGATTTAAATTGCATTCCATATGCATGATTTCACACATTTCCAGTCCTTACGTTAAATTTTATGTTATGCAATCGTCTCTTGCCGAGGTTACATAAGCAGCTCACACCCACACAATCACGAGGGGACACAGATGCTACATACACATGACTTTGTTTGACAGGAAGTTTGGTGATTAACATCAAGGACTTATCCATGCAGGTGGCAAATGTTTTAGAAGCATTTGGATTTATTTTGGGTAAAAATGGTGTGAAGAATACTTGAATGTGTTTAAGTCTCTTTACTTTAGGCCTGAGGAGTAAGGTTGCAAATCTATTACAGTCAAACCTGTAATAGCGGCCACCTTTGCATAGCAGCCACCTGGCCATAGTGGCCACATTTTGTCGGTTCCTTGGATTCGTAATGATTAAGAAATAGGCTTAGCGGCCACCTGTCCAACGCGGCCACGACCACGCGATTCCCGGTTGCGCTGATAAAGAATCAGGGCCTATTGCAACCATACTGCAGCCTTATGTTACCCTGTACCGAGTTTGAAATTGTAGTTTGCGAGGATTCGGAGTTCCTGACAGGGTCATTTTGGCGGTAGCACAAGGTATGCATGCCTTGAGCATTAAAGTGCAAGTCTTTACCAATGAAGTTACCGATTGAAACAATGTTACTTGGTGAGAAAGATTAGTGGGAACTGAAATCATGTGTAGCTTGCTCATGGTCAATTGATCAACATTTTCTCTATAGTGGCCACCTGTCTATAGTGGCCATATTTCTCCAGTTCCTTGAGTGGCCGCTATAGACAGGTTTGACTGTATATAACTCTTGCGGGGGGTGCGGGAGTAGGGATTGGGTGGGGCACACAACGGAAAATGATGAAAGAGATGATTTTTAAGAAGGGGTTGACAGATTGCTATTATCTGTTAACATTGGTTAATGCTAGTTCACCTTTATCCGCGGGGTAACCTATATCCGATGTTTAGCAAAACAGTGTATCTAGGCACATCCATTTGACGGGTGGTAGTTTGAAACTTCAATGTACTGAATATATTGAAATTTTAAACCAACGTCCGTCAATGTGATATCCACAAATACCCTGTTTTTAAAAGCAACGGATATAGGTTACCCAAAACGGATAAAGGTGAACTAGCGTTATATAGTATAGCTTAACGGATATAACAGATAGTGAGTGAGTGAGTATAGTAGTAATTGACATTAGATAGCGTTTGTTCAAATTTGCATTGTTAGATCGTTTTTGGAATAAATTTGACTCACCACAACAAGTACATACTGGCTTGGCACTTCGGCGGCCTCTGTGGCGATGGCTCTCGTGTCCTGTCCTGCCTCCTGCACGATTATCGTCCGCTTCTCGGCGTCACCGCTGGCACCTTCCCCGCTGACATGGGCTGCCTCATCACTGGGTGCTTCTGTAACAAGTTCAAACAGCAGTGAAATATTTGTGATATTCCATAGGAGTTATTAAATTGACATGTTAAACTAGTTTTTTTTTTTTTTCTAGTTAGCTGTACTTGTATTGAATTGTTCATTCTAGTGATGCTGAATCAATTAAGAAGAGTGCTGGATGTCATTCGAAACGTCCGGAAGTAAGTTATTTTTCCAGTAACTGCTGTAGAGTTGAATTGTGATGAATTCAAAAAACTGTTACAATCATGAAAATGGTACAGTGGCCGAGTGGGTGGTTGTGGTAGGTTGTGAGTTCCATCCCTGGCTGAATCATGTAAAGTACTGGGAAACAACAGTGAATATTTTGTGATGAATTCGAAGAACTCTTACGATCATGAAAAGGTGCAATGGGCAAGTGGGTAGTGTGTCCTCCTTGTATTTGGTAGGTCAATTTCAATAGTCCATTATTTCTAATGCCAGGTGCATACATGTGTATCAGCCAGCTCAATTCACTCTTTACATAATGTACTTTTAGCCTGCAAAATGTCGTGATGAATAAAGTTTAAAGTTCAAGTACTGTAAATGCATATGATTTCGCGGGATTTAACTTTGCGGTGGATGGAAAAAGGACTTTTCACGGTGGTTTTAAGTTTGCAGTAGCACCTGGTATACACTGTATTCTCTTACTGCTATGGAAAAATGTTTGCGGTGGTTTTAAATTCACGGCAAAGCAGCCAGCCAGCGAACATTAAACCACCGCAAAAGTTTCTGCATTTACAATACTTATCTTTGATGTAGAGAATATTTTGTACGAAATGCTAGTTTTGTTTGATAATATTATAGTCATTACTTCTCATATAACTTTAAAGCTTTCTTGTTCCAACTGAAATGTCAAATATTCCTTTAAAGAGACCACAAGTCCCGCCCGTGCTTCACTGCTGTAGCATGCATTTCACTACAAACTCTCTCAGGAAATTGGTGGAAAAAAAAAGGCGGAATCATACAAACGCTACAAAGGACGTCATGGACCTAATTATATTTTTGTCACTTCCTTTTGATCCTTGGAATCTTGAACAACTCAAAGAGAAGTAACGCTACCAGCTGTTGGGATTTGAACTAAAAACTGTAAATAAGCTCTTTAATCTGGGTCAAATAGTCTATTCACCCTCTACACTGGTTAAAATATAGCATAGGGATCCAAATCATTAAGCATAGGGGGGCACTGCACTCAAACTCAAAGTATGCTAGCTAGAAAACTGCAATGACATAACGAACTCAACGTGATGCAGATTTGAATTTTGAGACCATAATTTCCTAACTTCTTATATTAGTAACAGTACACCAAGCCTACAATCTTTATTCATATCATCTATATTCATTTTTTGCTGGCAATTTTGAAGTCGCTATTTTTCTGCAAACTGCAGCTTAACACTCTAATCAACTGTGTGATTGTTTGATGTTCGATCAGCTTTGAAAAAGACGGCGACTCAGTCGAACTTAAGAAGATCAAAGACAACAAAGTGCAAAGTAGATCTTTGATGTCCCCTAACTAACCCCTAAGGACTTCCTATAGTCACCTTTAATATCCGCCTGATCAAAGTAATAAAGCAAATTCACGCATCCTGTTTTTCATTTAGGACCAAAAAAACTAGGACAACTTTGAAGAAAAAACAAGCATGCAATCTGTAACCTAGAAATTTCTTTCCAGTAAAATACATGAACATAATCCACACATTGTCACTGTTGAATAATACACCATACAGAGTAGCTTATGAAGTATAAAGAATATACTGAAGCTGGGTTTGAAACTTTTTTTTGCTCGCAAAAAATTAGTCCAGTTTGATTTTTAAGAATTTGAGATGTGATAAGGATGGGAAAAGACTGTGTAAGCAGAGAAAGGAATGAATGACTGAGTGAATGAACAACTGAATGAATGAATGAATCAATCAATCAATCAGGCAAGCAAGCAAGCAAGCAATCAAATCAAGTCATAATCATCTGAAATTTGCAACTGGCACACACAGACAGATTCCAGAATAAATGGTATTTCAGCACCAAGGACAGGGGTGACTAACTGACTAACTCATCAGTTGTACACTTAAACACGTAACTGATGTAATTCAATAAGTGAGAGGCTGCACAAAAACAATATATGTTGCAATGACTAAAATAAATAACATCTCCTCAATGTCTTCTAGCACCAAGGACAGGGGTGATTAACTGATCTCATGATTATCCAAGACATGAGTGGCTGCACACAAAAAAAAACAAAAAATATATATATATATATATATTTCAGTCGTTGCATATATATATATATATATAAAAAAAAATATAATAAACAACATTTACTCAACCTCAATTGTGGGAAAATCAAGGTTTGGCAGTTCTTCTAGCACCAAGGACAGGGGTGATTAACTGATCATGATTATCCAATAGTACACTAAAACGTACTGTGAGTCTGAGGCAGCAAAAAAACAGAATGTATCTTTCCTATGTTGTAACTACTAAAATAAACCATAACTTCTACTTAACCTCAATTGTTGGAAAATCAAGTTATTAAAATGAATGGTCTCTTAGCACCAATGACAGGGATGATTATCCAATTGTACACTAAAACGTACTGTGAGTCTGAGGCTGCAAAAAAAAAAGAATGTAGCTTTCCTATGTTGTAACTACTAAAATAAACAATATATTCTAATTAAACTCAATTGTGGGAAAATCATGTCAATAAATGACCTTGTTGCTCTTGTCTTCTACCAGGAAACTAGGTCAATATAATGTGTGTCAAAGGTCAGGTGTCAGAGTTCAGGGACAAATGCCGAAGGTCATTATTGACCCGCTATTTACCTTCAACAGGGATTCCAAATACCTATAGTGCTTGCAATATGCAACAAAGAATGGCCAAAATGGATGTTTACAATTTAAGTATAATTATTATATGTATGTAAATCAGATGTGTGCAAACCCTGGGTATATACTGATTCTATTGGTAGAAAAGGCCACACGTGGCTGGGAACAAATTTGTACATGGATACAAAATGTATTCTTGTAGGGTTATGTGCACAAAGATGCTATAGAAGTATAGTACTTAGAAGCCAGTTAATTGCACACAGTTAACAGAATGACACTTCTGTTGATTGCATCATAAAATCAAACAAATCCTGTCGTGGTGCGGTTCAGGTGGATAACTTTGCCTCCTTGCACCATCCGGATGATTACACAAAATGTGCAGTTTAATGGCTTCTAGTACACAAGAAACAAGAAAATTCTAATATATCATTAATACATTAGCATGACAAAATTTCTGATGTATTGTTTGTTTGTTGTGAAAAGATTAAAAAAATTTTGAGATGTACTCAGTTATACATACCCTGTTCTAAGTCCTGGATAAAGCTGAAGTCACGGTCAGGCAGGTCAAAGTTCGGGGCCAGAGGTGAGAGGTCATCGGCTGTTGTGGAGAGGTCGGCAGGGTCAACGATCTGGCTGGTCTGCCTGGCAAGTTGGCACACTGGTGGGGATAAGGAAAAACTGATTGCAAAGTTTCAAACAAGTTAATATTTTTTTACCTAAAGTTTATTCAACCGCGATACATCTTCGGTCTAAGCCGTTCTTCAAGATTTCAAGGTTGGAGGTCAAAGGTCTTATCTGAGTGTACAGATAATAAACTGGAATACTGGAGAAAATGAGGCATCCTAACTCTTAGTCTTAAACCCACGGAGGTAGACAAGAAATACACTAACCTACCTATACAGGTGGTTTTGTTTTCCAGCATTGCAGGATTCTGACTATTTACCAAAAATTGACTAAACATCAGTAAAAATTGACTCAAAAGAAATGATAAAAATCTGTCCTGTTCTGAGGCCAAAGTCCGATCTAGCAAAAACAAACAAATGAAGGCAATGTTATCACACGATCTTACATAATGCAAAGAGCTTTCAGTGCAGTTTCAACCGCTTCTGACCCTGCATTCAGTGCACTGTAATGGATACTGTCCAATGAACTCACCCAAATGTACATGTAGTGCCTAATTGACTACGTCCTTTGGTTGTGCAAGGTTAATGAAATTTCAGACTGAACAAAATTTGGTACACAAAAGATAAATTTCCCTTTCAAACGGTGTCTGCGACACAACTAATACATTACAGTTTTTGTGTTTTCTTTTGCTTTTTCTTTTTGCTTTGTTTATGTTAGAATCTTAGTCAAGCATAAGACAAAACAAAAAGGACACTCAGAGGCTGCACAACAAAAATCGCTGACCCATGAACAAGACTTTGAGGTCAGGTGTGTAGGGACATTGTTGTACAGGAGGACGGGTGGGTGACTTGCGGCATCAAGGTATGTTCCCGCTTCCCTTAATTCTAAGTCCATGACATAACCCTAACGTTACACACATCATGACAAGCAAAACTGCTATTGACAGGATCAGCTGACAGGTCGGAACAGTCAATTCAAGAGTAAATCCTGCATTCCAACGGATAATCCCAACTCTAAACCCTAATCCTAAATCCGCGCGTACAAGGTAACACCTCCCCCAATTCAAAGGGATTTTATATTGCACAGTGCCAGGTAAACTTGCAGTGCAGGGTTCGAGTCCCATATGACCGTTATCTGGGGCAATGTCGTTCAACCTCGCAAACAACCACAACCTCAGCTAACATTCACGTTTACACGAACCTACTCCAAATGCATACATTCTAGCAATGTTGACAGCTAGCTTTGACCGTCTGACATGTAGAAAATTTACGGTTTCGTGTCATCGATAATATTTCACGAAGGCGGACACTTTAAGGACAACATTACAAACATGGCCGCCGCAGTGGGACCTGGGAGTCTCTCAGAAACAGCCCCACAAATAGACGTTTCTGTGCAAAACCGTGCAGATCTGAGCTCACCTGAGGTTGGTGGAAGTACTAGGAGGGTGCAGCAAGCGGCTAGAGCGGCTGGCAGCCGCAGGTTGAGCCATATCAGGCCGTATCGGCCCATCTTGGCTCGGGCTGGCGACAACAACACGTACACAACATCCCGCTGCACAGCGCGCATGTGCACACGTCATTCATAAATAATAGATTCCCGGGGTGAATGAAGAAACGAGCGGGTGAATGGAGGTGGCAGCTGTGTCTGTGTAAGGGAAAAACTGGGCTACAAGACAACACAACACAACACGTTACACGACAAACACAACAATACTCTGAACAATACAGCGCAATACAACAATACAATACACAACACGGCGTTTCCGTGAACAAATCCAAACTACACAGGTAACGTTACATTGTATTACAACAAAGCATTTTACACTTTTAGATTTGGGTATTAAAGTCCATGTCATCATGTCATGCTTAATAAGTGTTTGGTTAAGTTTAGTTTAGTTGTTTCATAAAACATTATACACTCAAACATGTTGCGCAACAAAGCATTTAACGTTACACAGTAGAACAACAAGACAGTACACATGGTACACAGTACAACATTACAACAAAACATGTCAGTACAACATTGCGACAAAACAATACTTAAATAGCAATATTATAGCAAAACATTACATGATAACAAAACAGTACATTGTACAACATTGCAGTTAAACGTGACAAAGTAACGTTATATTGCTTCAAAACATCAGTGCACAGTACAACATTGCAACAAGCAGTAAAAAGTACAACATTGCAACAAAACATTACTCACACCGGATAACATAACAACAAAACATTGCAAAGTATAACATACAACTAGATGAGATTTCGTGCCAATACATATAACGTTACCTCCAGATCTGTTTGTTTTTGGTGTTCAGAAATGATGGTTTCTGTAACCACGCGTCCAAGTTTGAACCTTTGCTTATTCGATCGATCTAAACATGAAAACAAAACACTAAGTCACTGTTGCAGTTTGTTTGTTTTTTATTTTCTTCCTTTTTTTGTTGCATCATAAGTTGAAGCGATATTCACAGCATTTGAATGTGGTCTGGGAAGTTCCCGGTAGACTGCCAAAAAGTATTACATAAAAAAGGGCACAGAATCAATCTCCCAGCTCTTCACGACAACTAGTGCTATCAAAATGAAAGATTTACAGTGAATGTCGCTTGAAATCAGAAGGAAAATGTCCAGACTTTGCGTGATGCACAAGATGGCTAATGAACTGTTGGACATACCGACTGAGTACCAACCTTAAAGGATTGATGTGTTCAAACATTGTATTTTCGCAGAACTATGATCGAAGAATGGAATCTGTTATCCCAGTACCATCAAGCACAGTAGGGGCATCTTCGCTGTAAATTCGGGGATTTTTTTTCCAACCTTTATTTAACCTTGGTCTTCGGCCTAAAAGCTGCATGTAGATGTGCAGAAGTTAGGTGTGACGGGCCGTTCAATGTAACATAACCAGCTGCTGCCGCGCCGTGTGCCTGCGAAGCTGGTGTGCTACACCGAAAGGAAGTACAGCTACATACATATCGGAGACTTCGCACAATTCTCTCCCTTTGCGTTGTTTACCTGCACTGAAAATGTGGAAAAAATGACGGCGAATATGATGAAAATCAGTTGTAGATGTCAAATTCAGAATAAGTTGCGGTTTTGGCGCCAAAGGTCTACAATACGTACTGTACAATACGTGGCGATGATGGCAATGGAGTAAGTAGTACTTTATTAAACACATTGCACGTTCTTGACTCAGTGAGCCGGTTGAATTGATCTCCAAGCAGATCCTACGGTGCCATAAGAGTATAACTTTATTGCACAACAATTGTACGAGGTACAAAGATAGTATCAAAGCTGACCATGGAGTATAGCCGGCCTGAAAGGGAGTCAAACGGGCACCGGGGATCTGCCTTCACTGAAACAGGGAGGAGCGTTTCAATTCAGTTTGATTAGGCAACAATTGGATGTTAATAGCGTTTTTCCCACCGACTAGAGGCAGAACCTCCGATCGCATACACACTCCTAGGCCGGCTTGATTCCTCTGCCAGCTTTTGATGCTTAGTAACCGTAGGATCTGCTTGGAGATTAGGTTGAGAGTGGGTGGAGTCGGTCATCATTCTTTACTCGTAGGAGGGAAATACCCTTTCAATACTACATCATTAGCCAGAAGTCAGAAAAGGTCAACCACAAGGTCATCCCGTAATTGCGCGGTTTGCTGCCGTTTCGTGACTCGCAGTTGACCTTTTGTGTTCTGTTGACGTAAAACGTAAGCAGTAGATGAACCACGAAGATGATCTTTAATAGGGCCATTCATGAAAAACCTAAAAGACGATGTGTAGTCTTTAACAACGGACCAACTGTCATAGTTACAACAAGCAGAAAATTCCTCCGAAACGGATTCAGAGTAGTTGTTATGATTAGTATTCCATTTTATGAGTTCCGCTTATTTTCAGCCAGATAGCTGTTATTGATGTTGATGTAAAACGTTCGTAGCAACTGAAACTCGTAGATGATTTTAGACCCATAAGAAATGTGTTGGAGTTAATCGTACTGACAATCAGCAATGCCTCGCATGGCCAAAAAGATTTATTAGATACTTTTACTTAATATTCATGTATTTCATTTTATGCATTTCATTTATTTTTACTTGTTGTATTTTCTCTCTTGCTCTCCCTCTCTTTTTCTCCCCCTCTCTTCTCTCTTTCTCCCCCCCTCTCTCTCTCTCTCTCTCTCTCTCTCTCTCACCCAACTCTCTCAATGTTAGTAATTGCTTGAGTGTGTGGCGGTTTACTGTGTTTGTATGCAATGAAATCATAACAATTCATTGTACAAAATTAAATAGCCGCCCATTCTTTCCTGTTCCGCTGTAACACAACCAAAAACTGCATCTGAGCTGCCGCCATTGATAACTCTAATATCCGGACACGAGGCAATATTTGCATCAAACGCTTCACAGAGCGACCTTCAGATTAACCCCCTCCGTTCGATCTCCATGGCAACGGCGGAAGGCCCGCGGAGGGAGACACTGTGGGCGCTGACGTCATACATCCGGGTGTTGAGATAACGGTTGTTCCGGCCGGATATGCCGCGGGATGCTGTGTCTTCAAAACACCTGCCGTGTTTTTATGTGTCCCAAATGTTACCGGACGATACCGCGTTTATGTTTATTTCATCCAGGCAGGGTCTTGAAAACGTTAGAGAGCAAATCAAATGCATATCCAGCCATTCATCGGCTATATTTTCAAGAATGTAACTTAACAACGGTAACGTTATATTCAAAATGACTTGTCTCATCGTCAATAAAGTCAAAGACAACATAACGTTATTTTCAAAATTATCGATGTTGGACTTTCGATCGACGAAAAATAATCACTACGATTCTGACCTATATTGTATAGTATAGCCTTTTTTATTCTAAAAGGTTGATTTTTTCGACGCGTACTACCATTCACATCACATGATAATGTCCAACAAGTAACCAAGCTAGCTACGTTTAAACCAGAGAACGCTGCACATTTTGCAGCTCACAATTTGTTCTATTACATGCAATGACTACTGGTCGACCTTATCATGTACGTGAAGGGAGTATAGGTTAATTGGCATTGATTACACCTGCCAGTATGGCTGTAGGTGGCTAGAAAGATGGTTTGCTGAACACGGTCATTGTGTTACTTTAATAATTATCTACAAGAATGAGGCACTCTTTTAGGTTCGAATTCTATACGTGTGTTTGCACATATTGCTCGAGATAGCTTTGATGAATGAATACATTTGTATGTGTGTGGTTATTGAGGTACCGGAGAAACATGGCGATTTTGATCCCCTATAAGGCCTAGCATCTTTTTCAGGAACTGCAGCATTTCAGACCAGCATCTCCTTGAGATGTTGAGCACAACATGCGCAGATTAATATTCTGTAAAGGTTGGTAACAAAAATAAATCCGTCATAACATACCTTGATAACACAGGTGCTCTAATCTTATCACGACTTACATTATCATCATCCGGCTCTTCTCACAACGTGAAATCCCAATAGGAAGACTGGCATAAGGTAGCTTACCCATACATGCAGCATTTACGTTTGGACCATGTTACGTGGTGTCCTGTGTGGCGTAACTGGTAGAGCGTTCGGCTCGAAATCTATAGATCCCGAGTTCGATACCCGCCGTGCCCCCGACGTTGTGCCCTTGGGAAAGGCACTTTATACGACCTTTCTCACTACCTTACTTACCTAACTTCGGTCGGGGAAGTAAAAGAAAAAACCTTCTGTCGCTACTGTATAAGTTACTAACTTTGAGTGCAGTGCCACGTTGTTCTCGTTTTTCCAAAACAGAAGATCCCTGGGTGGGAGTCCGATACCAAGCTCGGATATGTTGTAAGGGATATCGCTCCTCCATTTCTGATGCGAATCCGGCGGCCCAGTGCATGTTTGGGTAGCTTCAGGCTTAAGTCTCAGGCGTTCGATGTCTGCACGTAAAAGAACCCAACACACAACTGGCAAACGTGAAGAGGAGAAGAGTAGGGGTGACCTGTGCATGGCTATAGTATAAACGCGATCAGTAGTGAAGCCGCAGTGCATTACGTATACCAGTTACAGAGAAAGCATCGCGCGTCGAGTTGGACAGACGGTAAAGAACTACTAAAGAAGAACAGTTCTTCCGGGATGCGACGAGATCTCTGTCTAAGCCCAAGGATGTCCACTCCTTGAGCATTGAGGTCAACCACAATTTTGGATAAGAGTCGGAGTAATTGCCACTGATAGAAAACTACAAGGTGGTGAGTTTCACTCTGACGACTGGCAGGCTTTCCAATGTGAACTTTCGCACCAAGTTTCTGCTGACATATGCTGCCACTTATGGCCCAAATGTCAACACTTACTCATGTAAGTCTTCTGACTGATCTTGTTCATTATTTTTGAGGGGACATCAAATATTGCCCTTAATGACTTTTATTGAATGAATGAATGAAGACCTTTATTGTACAATTTTGCCCAACCGGGCTAAGTACAGGTCACAACGAATCAGGATATATACATACATAAAAGTGTCACAAATCTAGTCTAACACAAAAGTTCGGCTTCTTCTCGCTTCTTGGTAATAGTGAAAATGTAGGACTGTATGGGTTTCGCTATTGTCGGTTTGTCAAAACGCATGAGAAATATAAACTTGTCAGTGCTACTCATGTGTCTAAAATGAGGGAATCTACTTTCTATATAACTAAATAGAGTATTTCTATCATTCGCATACATATCGCAATCAACAGTGAAGTGCACTTCATCTTCTACCATGTTTGAGGTACAAAATTGGCAGATTCTTTGTTCTAGAGGAGTGCGGCTGTGCCTTCCCGATTCAATTCGCAGTCGGTGGCAACTGATTCTTAGTTTGGCAATGGTAGTTCTATGCCGAATGTTTGTGATTTTCAAATACTGCTCTTCATTGTATGTGGATTTCAGTAGTCTGTACGTTCGGAGTTTGTTTTTCGCACGTAAACCTTTATTATCATTATGAATGTTGGTTAGAAAATTCTGGAAATAAATATCATTCAGTCGTTGGTGGATTGCAGAAATTAGGTGGGATATGTTTGGATCTGTTGACTTACGGGCTTGCCAAACAAAAGGGTAACCACACTCCTCCAAAGTTTTGCGAACACCAGATGCCCAACATTTGGTACCTGATGAATCTAGATTAAGCTGACATAAGAGAGCGTCTGCCTGCAGACTCTCAGCTGGCACATTCTGTTGAATTCTAATGAAATATTTGATGGCGTTTAGGGAGGCTTCCAGTTGGATAGGAAACCTCCCTAATTCAGCGCGTACAGCAAGGTTAGATGCAGTTTTCGGAACATTAAGTGAGTGTTTACAAAATTTCAAGTGCACTGTTTCAATAGGACAAGATATAGGACTTTTGAATGAGCTCCAAATTTCAGATCCATATAACAAAATAGGTTTAACACAAGTGTCGAAGAGTTTGTTTTTAACTGATAATGGTGCGTCTGCTTTGTCTAATGATTGTCTAATTCCAAATAGAGCTTTCAATCCCTTGCTGTATAAGTATTTGCTGTTGGCTTTGAATGTGCCAGCTGAGGATACAACAATACCTAGATAACAATAAGATGTTACTATTTCTAAAGCATTATTATCAAACAAAAAACTACAATCTTTCGGTAAGCGGCCTCCCTTTGTAAATACAATAACCTTTGTCTTTTTCAGGTTAACCTTCAGCTTCCATGATTTACAATATTGTTCTAGTCTAAGTAGGGAGGACTGTAAGCCTTGTTGGGATTCTGAGAAGATAACCAAGTCATCGGCATATAAAAGACATGGCACTTTCATGTTGTACAGAATAGGAGAATTGCTAGAAGAGTTATCAAATTCAGATACTATATCACTAATGAACAAATTAAACAATGTTGGACTCAGATTACAGCCTTGTCGAACCCCGCAGTTAGTTACAAATGTTTCGGTAAGACGATTGTTGGTTTTGATACAGTTATTAGTTTTGGAATACATGTCTTTTATGGTCGATAGGAAGTTTCCTCCTATTCCAAGATTATTTAATTTGAACAGGAGACCCTCTCGCCAAACAGAGTCGAAAGCTTTGCTAAAATCAACAAAGCATGCGTAAAGACGTGAATTTTGACTGAGATATTTGCTTACTAAAGTAGTTAATACGAAAAGATTATCAGACGTTCTATAGTTTTTTCTAAAACCGGCCTGTTGAGGTTTAAAAAGGCTGTTCTGTTCCGCATAGTTCACAAGACGAGTATTCAAAATGGACGAGAATAATTTCCCCAGACAACTCATAATGGAGATACCGCGGTAGTTGTCTGGGACTGAGGTATCACCTGACTTGTGTATTGGTACTATATGACTAAGTGACCATTCTTTGGGAAAGTATCCGTTTTGCAAACATGAATTGAAGAGATGAAGCAGTGTTTTTTGTAGGATTGGTTTACCACACTTCAGCATTTCATTTGTAATCATATCACTACCACTAGATTTGCTGTTTTTTAGTTTGGAGATGGCTATATCCAGTTCCTTAGCTGATATCAGAGAGTCCAAAAAGGAATTCTCTGTAGGAGGGAGAGGGGAGGGAAAATGAGTTTGAACATTTGTTGAGTTATTAGTTGAAGTTTCTGAGTCACTGATGGAAGATTTGTCTATTCTATTAAAATGTTTTAACCACGCCTCATCCGTTATTTGAGAACTTGGCTCTTGTGTTTTCTCTGACTTCAGTTTCTTCAATAAGTTCCAAAACGCGTTTGGGTTTTCTTCCCTCAAAGAGGACAGTTGGTTAACGATTTGTTGATGAAAGTCTCGTTTCTTTTTTTTTAATAGTTTTCTATATTCTTTTTTCCTTTTAAAAAACCTTCCTCTCACGTCTGAGTTCTGTGGATTTTTCTCGAGTAAAGATGCCAGATTTTTTAGCTCCCGTTTCATTTCACAACAGCTTTTGTCAAACCATTTCTTGTTTTTTATTTTCCTTGGCCGTTTTCTATTAATCTTTAAACACAATGATTTGTAACCGACATCTCTTAATACTGAGCTGAGATCCGAGACGTAGTTTTCAATGTCGTGGGCTGCGCTTTTGGTTCCTCTAAGTGAAAGGTTATTAAGTCTATCTATAATGTGTGGTTGGCTGAGGGATTGAAAAAACTTTTGTGCAGAGGTTTCATTCCAATGGAATCTTTTAGAGAGAGGTTTGCTGTTTCCACTTATCTGTTTCTCTTTGGCAGGGTGATTTGAGGATTTTGTACGTAAGACAACAGATAACATGCAGTGATCAGAGAATGTGGTTAGGGGGTTAACTCGAAAAAATAAAATGTGTTCTAGAAGCGGTTGGTTGCATATTACATAATCAACAGTGCTGCTACCGTTTGGCTGATGACACGTGAATTTTCCTTGTAGATCACCGGCTATTCTGCCGTTAAGAATTTTAAGATTTCCTTGAATACATAAATCAGCCACAAATCTGCCAAACTTGTTGGGGGGAGCTTGATCCATGTGTTGTCTATCTAATGTAATGTTTGAGAAGTTATTCGGGTGATTATCACAGAAAGTGTATTGCTGTTTAACATGACCGCATTTCCAGAAGTATGCACAAATAACGTGGGGTATGACAAAAGGAAGTACTCCTTGTATACGGCAAGCCTGACATTTTTGTTATAAAATTGCTCTTATTTTTGAGCACATGCCTTACAAACACGGATATTAAGGCACGGGCATATAAGGGACGAACGTAACACATCGCAAGCATTCTGACTGTGAACTCCGCAACAATGGCATCTGTGCGAGTGCAACTGATCATTGTGGCGGTTATGGTTTCCCCCCTCTGTGGTGGTCCCGTTGACAGCCAGAGCAGTGGCGACCGTGGCAGACCTCCTTGCCCATCGCACACGTCGGCCCTACCCGGCGCCATCAACGACTGGGACAGGACCTTTACGTTCCAGTGTCCGGCTGGTCAGGCCGTCTCCGTCGTGAAGAGCCGTCACTGCGACACGACCGAGGATCGGGTGTGGCGGTTCGTGTGCAAGGCGGTCCCCAACCTTGGTGACTTCACTGACCACTACTGGACGCCTTGGGTGAACGAGTTTGACGGCGTCATGAACTACGCTTGCCCTTCCGGAAGAGTCGTCACGGGGTTTCGCAGCGAGCACTCCAACTATCACGAGGATCGACGCTGGAAAGTAGGTTTTACTGACAACACTTACCTTCCTTGCCATCTTTTCATCTTTTTTTAATGTTCCAATTTGCCTCTTATACTTAATCATGTCTGACGAAAAAGTTTTTTGAAATGAATTCATGACATCCTCTTCGTGTCTTCAACAGATCCGATGCTCCCGTAAGGCCGGCATGACCACCAGAAACCACTACCAGAGCCTGTACGCAAACAGCTGGGACGGCGACATGAACTACAACGTTCCCACCAACTTCTACATTCGGGGGATGCATGGATACCACGACAATGAGAAAGAGTAAGTGTATTTAAAATTGTTGTTATGCTCTTCGCTTCCAAACGTTTAACATCAATTGAGAAGGTTGTCCTCATCTGCAGGCTCGCATGTGGTTGTGTAGTCCAATCTAATTTTAAATGTTGTAAATGCATCAATGTTTTAAAGTTGATTTTGTGACTGATGACGCATTTCATGTGTATATACATGCCAAATCATTCAGGAATAAAGCTGAATCTGAATCTGAATCAATCCTTGATCTACACATCCTGCTGCTGCATGGTCATATGAAGCCCTGTGTAGATAGTGGCTAGTGAGTTACAGCTTGTAGCGTTTCTTGGGAGCTCCTCTGTTTGATGTTTGCTTGTTTGTTCACGTTTGCCCTTGCACAGCTCTCCGTAGAAGATAGCTTTGGGCATCCTGGAGTCTTCGATTCGTGACAGGTGGCCAGCCCAGCGGAGCTCCTATAACTTTCTTTCGCATTCATAAGGGGACTCTTTGTGTGCACTGGTTATTTTCAAGAGTTTTTTATGTCCTCTCCAGGGATCGGCTCTACGGTTTTGACCTCTGCAGAGTCCAGCTGTAGACCACGCCAACACGCCTGAGGCAGCTACCACATGTGTTCTGTTCCGAATAAGGTGCATTCTTTGCACTTAAAATATGGTTTTGTGAATTTAGACTGCATTTGATTTAGATGAGTAAAACTTAAACGTCATGTTAAAAAGTGTCCAAATCTGAAATTTATCTAATGTTAAGTAAAAGAAAATTAATTTGTGTTGCTATAAATGAGGATCTCTTACTTGGAGTCGATGGATAAATCTTAAATAATTTACAACATTGACATAAATGCAACATTGGCGCTTTGGTGACAATACAGCAATCCACTTTAGCAATTTATTATTATTTCTGTCTGTATCTACATGTAACGTATCTTGCAGGAAAGTTTCCATGGTTTCTGTATACTCAAGACGTATTCTCTCCTCAAGAACAGAACATTAATGTGATGGAACCATCTATAACATGATGGTAATTATAAAGTTGCGGGGTGTGTATTCATTGCGGAAATAAATCCGTTCTGAAATGACTCAAGGCTTGTTTGTCACTTATTTACCGGGATTCCTTAACCCTATCCGTTCCTTAACATTATTCATCTTGTATTATGGCCAATGATGTAATAAAATTAGCATAATTTATTCATATTTGATTATGAAAGATATTCTAGAGCGCATAGGATTTATTTCATGTAGAAAAATAGCAGTAACATAGGAAATAAACGCGAAAAATACATTGTTAGAACTAAATTTAGCGATTGTCGTCAAAAATGCCTGCCAACAAACGGTTACCATGGCAACACGAAAAAGTGGATTTTTAAATTTTTTTTAAAAACTGTGTGAAATTGTTGCCAACTAAATTTGAGGAAAACTCACTAAATTTGGTGGCTCTAGCGAAAGCCGTTCTATGCTAGATGAAAGTTGGCGCGAGCCTCAAAAGCACCCCCCCTCTCCGTTTGAATAGAGTTAAGTCCTTTTACACAATCGCGGGCAGACTAGTTTTTCTTCTGTTTGACAGGGGTATATGAAAAACCAATAAATGTGGCCAAGACTTCTATCTGCCCTCAAGCCATGCCAGGTGTTTCGTCAATTGTAAACCAGTAGCAATAAATTTTGTAGCGAGTTTTTCACGTTCTTTCTCAAATACATTTTACAACTCCCTCTCAAACAAGCACACTTGTTACCACCTGAAAACTAACTTAAAGTGTAGTGACCCTTTTGCTGTTCCAGCAACGGACTCCCGCAAATGATGACTGTTGACGATGGTTCTCTTGAAGCAGCTCGCTTTCTGGCAAATTGATATGTACGAGAGCAGTCCAAACAATTTTTTTAATTAGTTTTCTTCGCTTAGTCTGACTTTTCCTTGCTGACGCATTTGAAAAATAGTGGCAAACGTTGTCACGTACGAGTACATGTGGACACTGGCACGCCAAACCCGTGTGTGTTTTAATGCACAAATTGAAGACGCTCGGTGGGCGTCACTCCACCGTCGGGAATGTGTAAAGCGCCTTTTCCGCAAGTGTAAAACGGGGGCACGGTGAGTATTGTACCCATGCAGAACCTCTAGCTTCCGAGCCCAACACTCTACCAGTTTCACCACACACGACGCCACTAAGACTTTCATTTGTCCTCACAATATACCAGGTGTTTTGGCCAATGTGAAGCAGTCGCAACAAGTTTGCTGTGAATTTTTCACGTTCTTCCTCTAATACATCACAACTCTCTCAAAAAAGCCCACCTGTAAACGGAAAACTTGTAGTGGCTGTTGACGAAAGTACTCATTGAATCTGCAATAGTTTGAACCTCCCCCTTAAGCTGGTAATTTGATATGTACCAGAGCAGTTAAAACATTTTTTATTAATTTTCCTTGCTCGGTCTGACTTATCCTGTTGGTACATGTCAAGTTTGAGTGTTAACATTTAAGACCCATGAGTTTCCGGAAATGACATCATTTGGTATATGAATAGGTACAACAGCAAACCAAACAAATTTGCGCGGTGCATATTTTTCTTGTCACGATCGATCACGTTTCCGGAGGACATTTAATGACCACAGTGCTTTTACTACGACATTCTCACGCTGCCAGAGGAGTAAAGCGAGATCTGCGGTCAGTCGCCATGAAAAAAAAATATATTAACATCCAATTGTTGCCTTGCCAAATAGCCAAACACACTCCTACGGTAGCTTTTGATACTATCTTAGGCTACCGTAGGATCTGCTTGGAGATATATGTTACACACCCATATGATCTGTGCTATCCACGCATTCTGTAGAAAGTAATGGCCAACGCCAAGCTTGTGAGTATGTGACGTACGGTTCTTATGCCTATATTATCCTAACTAATATCGATATGGGTAAAACCAGATGTCTACTTTGAAAACTATCTTTGATATCTAAAAAAGACGTACGGAGGATGATGACATAAACTTCTCAAATTTATTCAGTGCATATTTTTCTTGTCGCGATCGATCAATTTTGCTGGGGGCTATTATATGGCGGTGTTTTCGTTACAACATTCTCAATATGAATCATATTAAAGTCTACAAAAATTTGCACTTGATGGTCAGCTAGCTTTTAAAGGTGTCAGTACTTACTGTAGCTGAGTCAGGGTGGAAAGCCAGGTTTAATTCTGGACAACAAAGTGTCTGATTAATATCTGGAAGACATCAGAGAGATTCAAGACCATGCAACTTGAGATTGCGATTAAAAAGAAAGAAATCATATACTTTTCACCAAGTTAAATTATTTTCTGTTTGCGTTCAAACAGTTACAAAACCACACCAGGATACCACACACAAAATACTCATGAAGCTGTTTGTTGATTACGCAGTGTAGTTTTGTTGACGTGTTGCAACTCAAAACTTCGCAGTCCCGTGTGTAATTCGACTCAAAAAAACGCGCGTGAAAATCGAGCCACGATTGAAACATGTAATTCCACCCAGAAAGATGGGCGAGATTTAAATATGGTCTTGGGTAATGGTGCGCAGAACAGGTGCGCGTAGATGCCCGAGTGGTTCGACCGGTTTTTATTTAGGTCAGCTGGTCTTGCCTCGTTTCAGTCAAAAAGGTTCCGGAGTAAGCCATAAATAGCAAAGTAAGGTGGCGATTAAGATATGATTTTTGTCAAGTGAGGGATAGAGAGGTGAGTTTTGACTTAGTTTTCACCTTCTTTTCCCAAATCACTGCCACAAGCAAGAGATCAAGCTCTTGTTGTCGGTCTGTAAATAACATTACCCCTTCCCTATTGGAATGTCTCCTTATTGCGTGTTTCTTGCAGGAAAGATAATACACATGCATTTGAGGATAGCGACATGTAAAAGCCTCTTTATGGTTTCAATCTGACAGAGAAATTTGGTCAAAGAACAAATACATTTGGGTAACAAATACAACGAAATATACAACTTTTGGAGCAGGGGTGTTCCGCATGACTTTAGCAAGTAACTTACATGCAAGTAGGGTCACGCTGAAAATTAGCATTAGTATTTGCAGTTACCATAATTTTGGCCTGTAATAAACTGATCTCCACGCATTTGAAAAGCAGGCTAGGGTGCATGAATGATGTGGCGCTTAAACAAAGAAGAGCACAGACAAAATTAAGTGTCGAAGCCTATAGTCTACAGGTCCCCTCCTGAAATGTGCGAAGCCTCGAGGATAGCGGAAGCTCACCGTGCCGATAGCTGCAATTCGTCGGGGCGAGGAGCACACAATACCCGCCAAGGAGGTCGCAGTGACCCGGTGCCAACGGACGACGACGACCTGCTGCCATGCGAGTTTCTACTACAGAAGAAAATGGAGTGGAGTCGGGAGACATGTGCAGCGGCAGATAAGGACAGAAAGACCTCGCACTTTTGGTAAGGTTCTTTGACACCTTGAGAAAACTTGACTTGTCAGTCCAGTTTCTTAAAAATCCATTCTCGCACGAGGGTTGGCTTTTCAATAAGCCTTCTCACACTAGTTACTACGCATGCGCGGGTGAAAGGAACTCTGGGTAATATGTCAAAGTTAAAGGCCCTCAGACGTCAACAGCCTCGTCTATACCATTGTTTCGATTTGTGTAACAATGTCCAGAACGTAGATAGCGGAATGTTGATTTTTTGGGGGCCTTCAACTTATTACCCAGAGTTCCTTTCACCCGCGCATGCGTGGTAACTAGTGTGAGAAGGCTAATACACTCTTTGAACAGTCCGTTTATTCAAGGCGTGAAATATGGTTGAAATATGCTGTATTTTATCGCAAGTATTGCCCGTCTAGTGCCATTGCATATCTTACCTTCACTGATCTACTACAACTTATTTTCCCTTAGGCGAGGCTACACCCTGCTTTTGGTGCTGACATGTGTGTTAGTTTTCGTCGCACCGTTCGAAGAGACACCAACAAATGACAAACACAACACCCAAAGGTATGTTACAAATCTACATGATCTATTCTATGCATATATTCCGGAGAAAAATTAAGAACAACGCTTTTTGTACAGTTTTGGAGTTTTGTAGTCAAGTGATGTGGGGTTCCTTATTCCTATATTCCAAACTAATATTAACCCCGGTAAAAACAGATATCTACTTTCAGAAGTATCTTAAATTTCTAAAAAAAAAATAGAGACGGGGGATGTTATAAACTTTCTGACACTTTTGACTAATTACTGACGTCAGCAGTCCGTGCAATCACGTGTTCTACATGATTGGTCATTCGACCCAAATGACGACTGCAGTACAGACTTTAGAATTTGTTTTAGGACTGTGTTCGCATTTTTTGTAATAGAACACAGTACAAATATTCGTTGGCGTCTGCATACAAAAGCTTTTGATTCCGTAGGTACGTTGGGATTTTTGTGACGATGTCTTTGGTCTTTGCTGTACTCTTCGCACCCGATGGACCATTCAAGTGGCCTCATCCAGGTACCAGAAGCCATCCTCTTTACTCTTAATTCGATTCGTTTACAATTGATTATCGTTTAGATTTCAGCTATGTTGAGATGAATACTGCAAAATTCAATTCCAAAAGAATGATTTCATGAAGAAATATAATTTATAATGAATATGATTTATTCATGAACTTACTTGGCGCATCTTGTTGTCGCCTTGCACCCTCGAAGGGAATAGAATTGTAGTGTCTCCCTGCAGTTTTCTGGAGAGTGCTGACGTGCCTGTGTGTCGTGTACCAGATGGGTCTGACCTTCCTGCTATTTCAGGTAAATATTTATCGTCGTTTACGGGAATTTCCTCACCCGAGAAAGGTGCAAATGAGTACCTAACGTCCGATAGGGATGTGCCTCGGACAGGACGATGAATGACGGTCCCGTGTTAAGGAGATCACACCTCGAGCACATTAAAGAACCCACCACAATTATTCATAAATGTAGGGATCCTTCCCGGTGTGAGTGAATCAAATAAATCTGTCTGGATATACAGCTCGCACTTTTCAGTACAAACCAGCAGTGCTACACCATAAGGCGATTTACCGGATGTGGAGTACAAACAAATAAACAAACAAACATTGCTGCTCATCAGATGTTGTCTCTCGTCGTTCCACAGACTGCAGACCAGAGCAGACAGGTGTTGAAGTACCTGGATGAATCGCTAGGGGAGCCGCTACATTTTAAGTCTTACGGCGAAAACTGTACGTTTTGGGACGCTGACCATCCGGAGCGAGTTGTACACAAGATATGGGTAACCCTTTTATTAAATTGTTAGTTGTGAAACATCGTCCTTGTCATCGTATGAAATAGTGTACAGTATATCGTTCTGTAGATCCTTAAGGCCTTGCATAATCTAGTGTATACATATTTCACTCGATAGTTTGGATAAGTAATTAATAAAAATCCGTTTTCGTTGTGACTTCCAACACAGAATAACATTTTCTTGTGTTTTTCAGGCAGAATGCGATATATATTGGGTCTCGCACTTCCTGGGATTTTACCTGAATGTGAGTAACTATCCAAGGACTATAATAATAAGGTGTTAACCTATAGCTACTCCTCCGTCGTCCGTCGGCAGGTACTCCTATGTACTAGGTTCAAGATGGCAGCACTCTGCTTGAAGTTAAGGCGATTGACAGAGTCTTCTGTGGGATTGTAACCCAATCCTTGCACGAAAATCGCGTCCACAGTTTGGGCACATATATTCAGATGAATTTACAGGTTGCAGTCTTTCTTCACGTTTTTGTCTTCTTCACTGTTACGCATTATGGTATCAAATGGTTCTCCTTCAACCCACAAGGCCCTCGCACTGCGGGACTACTGGATCACCCACGTGATGAGCGTCATGTTCGAGCTGATAGAGTACAGCCTGGAGCAACAGCTTCCTGAGCTCGAGGAGTGCTGGTGGGACCACGTGAGTACTAACTTATTTTTTCAATACGTTTCTACTACCTGAATCCTTTTTTGTCTGCGTCTTCTTACGTAACAACGTCTATCAGCCGTCACATGACTCGGGACCGAGAGGTCTCGAGTTCGAATCCTGCCGTGTCACCGATCTTGTGCCCTTGGGAAAGACACTTTGCACGGCATTCCTCACTTTACTCCGGTGAAAATGAGTACCTAGCTTCGTCTAGGGCCGTCCCTCGGATAGGACGTTAAATGGAGGTCCCGTGTTTGGGGAGCACCACACCCCACGCATGTTAAAGCACCCCCACACGCGCGATGGTGCGGTGTGCGATGGTGCAAATCTTTCCGACTAGTGACATACATGTATCAGTCACTATTGGAGATCTGTACCAAATCAAACCAAACCAAACGTGACAAGGAAACTCCAAGACGAAATTTACCGGGTTGACAAAGAAGCAGCGTGCGTCTCGAAAGCTTCCTAAGCTACGAACTGACTGAAGTTTGTTTATAATTCCATATCGGAAACAATTCTACGAGCAACAGGCGACCTTTTTTTGTTATCTCAACTGTGATGTGGGGTTGAAAAGCTGCAATGCTTTTTGATCGACGAGATTCTCTGCTAGTGGGATGACCAAATGTCATATTTCGAATTTCTACATTTTGTACCCCAACATCTGCTTGAAAATTACCCGCATGCTTATTGTTAAACCTCGTTTTTCCAGTGGATTTTGGACGCCGTCCTGTGCAACGGCCTGGGGATCTGGTGCGGTATGAAGACATTGGAGTATCTGGACATGAAGGTGGATTTATGTTATGTTATGGTTATTATTTTATGGATAACATCCTCTTGAGACCCCAAAAACTAATGTGCGAGGGCGAAAAAGTAAAGAAGGACCAGCCCAAAATGTTTCTAAATTACACGACTGAACATCCAGTGCATTTTCTTCCCCAGACTTAGTAAGACTGTACGAGACAATCACCCTTTGTCCTGACCATATCCCCCCTTACCTTGTAGAGCAGGTCTTCTGGCAAGCATAAAATACTGATTGACCATGCAGGGATGTTGATATTGTGACATGTGGCCACACTTGAGAATAGGCGAAAATCAATAAGCGCGCGGATGTCATCCATAGAATTAAGGCAGTGTGGCATAACCCTAAATGCCCGAAATTCACTGAATGATAATAGGGTAACTTACATGGACATGACGTCACTTGTAAACGCTCTCTGTTGTAAGTACGTAGCCTTAGCATTTGCCGTAGAAAAGGAGGCAATGAACGAATGTTCCTGCAACAGTGTTTCAGAGAAGGGAGCCTGTTCTGAAAAGGCTAAACGACCAGACAGACTGCAGGTTGGGATGAAACGGAAATAGTACATGCAAGCTGAGTCTAGGTGATACCCGAATTCTTAACAGATTCTTAACGAGAGATTAATGTCACATAATATTTCTTTCCTTGCAGCTGTACAACTGGCGTGGCCTGTGGAAGGTTCCGGTCTATGATAGTAACAGAAAGACAACAATGGAGCAGTTAAGGTCTCCAGACTGGAGCCGTGCTCGACGTTTCAGACGCTGTCTGGCTGTCTTTGGGTTCATCATAAGTGTAAGTGTGTGGCAATGAATACACACACACAAGCACACGAAGCCTTGTAAAAAAACTCATTATATGTTGTAACTGAAAAGAAGTCTAACGTTATATCAGTTACCAAGTCGGACGCTACACTTAATGCTACCACACCAGTGGCATTTTTACAAGTACAATCAGGCCTACGACATATTATTCCATTTGGTTTTTTCTGGCCATGCTAACCATTTCCTGAGGGGGAAAAGGTGATTTTTTTTTAAATCAGGCGAAAATTAATTAGCGCACTTATGTCATCCGTACTATAACTTGCTGTCAGAACAGACAGATCTTACAGCGATTGCTTAGCTCATAAGCGTAAAAAATAATGAGTATTAGGATGTTCCATATTCTCCTAAAGCCCCCTTTACAAATCAAGAATTTAGCTCGGCCGAGTGGTCAGCGAGCTCTAAATTACGAGGAGGCATGACCCTGATGCCGACGAACAAATGGCAGGGTTTCTTCGTCGGCATCAGGGCCATACCTCCTCGTAATTTATAGCTCGCTGACAACTCGGCCGAGCGAAATTCTTGATTTGTAAAGGGGCTAAGG